>NC_053389.1:5653721-5908721 GCF_905171765.1 Bufo bufo | reverse complement strand
TAATGGTTTTGTAGCCCATTCCAGCCTTGTGCAGGTCTACAATTTTGTCTCTGACATCCTTGGACAGCTCTTTGGTCTTTCCCATGTTGGAGAGTTTGGAGTCTGCTTGATTGATTGATTCTGTGGACAGGTGTCTTTTATACAGGTGACTAGTTAAGACAGGTGTCCTTAATGAGGGTGACTAATTGAGTAGAAGTGTCTAACCACTCTGTGGGAGCCAGAACTCTTAATGGTTGGTAGGGGTTCAAATACTTATTTCACTCAATAAAAAGGGAAATCAGTTGCTATCTTTTATTTAAAGTTATTTTTTCGATTTTCCTTTTGATGTGCTATCTGCCACTGTTACAATAAACCTACCATTGAAATGATACTGTTCTGAGACTTTTCATTTCTTTGTCATTGGACAAACTTACAAAATCAGTGAGGGGTCAAATAATTATTTCCCCCACTGTATATGAGTTTATTGTATTTATTATTTATAGTATACTGTGGCAAGAAGGGGGGTGGGGGCCCTATATACTGGCACAATATGGGGGGGGGGCACTATGGAGAAGAGGGGAAGCACTATGGGGCCCTATATACTGGCACAATATGGAGGGGCACTATGGAGAAGAGGGGAAGCACTATGGGGCCCTATATACTGGCACAATATGGGGGGGGCACTATGGAGAAGAGGGGAAGCACTATGGGGCCCTATATACTGGCACAATATGGGGGGCACTATGGAGAAGAGGGGAAGCACTATGGGGCCCTATATACTGGCACAATATGGGGGGGCACTATGGAGAAGAGGGGAAGCACTATGGGGCCCTATATACTGGCACAATATGGGGGGCACTATGGAGAAGAGGGGAAGCACTATGGGGCCCTATATACTGGCACAATATGGGGGGGCACTATGGAGAAGAGGGGAAGCACTATGGGGCCCTATATACTGGCACAATATGGGGGAGGCGGGCACTATGGAGAAGAGGGGAAGCACTATGGGGCCCTATATACTGGCACAATATGGGGGGGCACTATGGAGAAGAGGGGAAGCACTATGGGGCCCTATATACTGGCACAATATGTGGGGCACTATGGAGAAGAGGGGAAGCACTATGGGGCCCTATATACTGGCACAATATGGGGGGGCACTATGGAGAAGAGGGGAAGCACTATGGGGCCCTATATACTGGCACAATATGGGGGGGCACTATGGAGAAGAGGGGAAGCACTATGGGGCCCTATATACTGGCACAATATGGGGGGGCACTATGGAGAAGAGGGGAAGCACTATGGGGCCCTATATACTGGCACAATATGGGGGGGCACTATGAAGAGGGGAAGCACTATGGGGCCCTATATACAGGCACAATATGGGGGGCACTATGGAGAAGAGGGGAAGCACTATGGGGCCCTATATACTGGCACAATATGGAGGGGCACTATGGAGAAGAGGGGAAGCACTATGGTGGCCCTATATACTGGCACATTAATGGGGGCACTATGGGGGCCCTATATACTGGCACATTAATGGGGGCACTATGGAGAAGAGGAGAAGGAGCACTATGGGGGCATCTACTGGGGGCCCTATGTACTGGTATGCATTATTGGGGGTCTCTATGGAGAAGTGGGGGGGGGCATCTACTGGGGGCTTTATGACGCGGCTCCGCCTGGCTCCTAACTTTTTTAGCTGGCTCCTAGATTCCAAGGAAATTTGTGAAGCCCTGATCTAGTGTGTTACATGACAATACATTTCTGACAAAGCTCGAACCAGCCCTGTACCTCCCATGGACCCAGAGATCTCCTCATTCATTGCTCTGCTAGATTATCTTCTGCCTGGCAGCTCAGGGGGCATGTCCTTTGTGCTGCAGCGGTCTCTCTATAACGGCCACAGCTTCTAACAGAACATATGGCTGGTGGCACTTAAAGATTTAAACTGAGCGTGTGCGACCAGCTCAGCGAGACAGACAAAAGTAAGGGAAAGCACAACCAGCAGGTGGCGCTGTACAGACACATTTAATTGAATTCTACTAAATTTCTAATTATATGTAGTTACAAAAGTATTCAGATCAAGATAGTGGTTAGAAAACTGTAAGGGGATGAATGGAAACTGGCATCTTATACTCCTGAAGGTCATTCCACACATCTGGTGATGCCGTTTGGTTTGACCAATGCACCTGCGATCCTTCTGAGTCTGGTAAATGATATTTTCAGGAGTTATGTTGGGAGTTTCATGGTTGTGGATGACATACTGATTTATCCTCCAGATTGAGACTGTCATGTTTAACAGTCAAATACTCTGTGACAACCAATTATTAGTCAAATTGGAAAAAATGTGTGTTTGGGGTCCAGGAAGTACCTTTTCTTGGGTATAGTCTTATCCCAAGAGCATTCCGTATGGATTCAGCCAAGGTCCAAGCAGTTAGGGATCGGATTCAAGCATCTTACCTTAAAAAGGTTTTCCAAGAATTTTTTGCACTGATAACCTATCTTCTGGATAGGTCATCATTTTCTCTGATTGGTCGGGGTCCGACACCCCAGACCCCCGACGACCAGCTGTTTGAGAAGGCAGTGGCGCTTCACAACTGTTATCACTGAAGTGAATAGACACCCAGACCAGTTATAAGGCTAGGGCTACCCGACGACAATTTTTATAATGATAGTCTATGGTGTCGCACTGCGACTGCGACAGTTGCAAAAAATCCATTCGAAATTGATTTTTCTGCAACTGTCGCGTCGGCAGCATTTTGCAGTGCGACACCATAGACTATCATTATGAAGATTGTCGCGCGACACATGTTGCAGTGTAGTTGTGCCCTATGTGTCACATGTCGTCGTGTAGTCCTAGCCTATAGTCGGCACGTCACTGGACCTGCGTGGTGCTACTGCTAGCGCCGCTGCCTTCTCAAACCGCCGATCAGAGGCTGGTGGTATGTCCAAGCAATAGTTACAGAACCCCAAGATCCTGTATTCTAGGAAGGCCCAGGTACTGTACCACTGTAAAAGATATGGGCCAGAGAAGAGGAGATGTGCATGCTGATAAAGGTACACGTATACAGTCTCATATACACATAAAGGCCTATACATAGTCTCATGAAGACATATATA
Organism: Bufo bufo; assembly: GCF_905171765.1. Taxonomy (NCBI): domain Eukaryota; kingdom Metazoa; phylum Chordata; class Amphibia; order Anura; family Bufonidae; genus Bufo; species Bufo bufo. The sequence goes on along the minus strand of NC_053389.1, from coordinate 5,905,628 downwards.
CAGTCTAATATACACATATAGACACGTATATATACAGTCTCATACACATACAGGAACATATAAATAATGGAAGTGGGGCACACTCTAAAAGTATAGGGATCTTTAAGAACAATATAGATAATAACAATACATTACAATATCAGCAAGTATAAAATTGGATGTGAAGCAGCAGATAAAAATGGTACCGACAATAGGATGGGTAGTGAGATAAAAAGGTTCTAAATAGATATACAATATAACTATATAAAATACATTAAATCAAACAGTATATTCAATAAATATGGATCCCAATATTGATTATAAGAATATGTGCATTGGATTCGAATATTCAATATAATATATAAATAATTCACTGGTTGTGCTTCATAAAATATTCCATATAGGATTTGAGCGGTAATATAGATTGTCCTCTCCCGTAAACAGTCCTCTATCGCCACTATATCAATAATCAAAGTCCCAAAGTCTCAAGCATATGCAGCCTAAATGTTTGGTTGTACAACAGTCAGGCTGTTCATACACACAGCGGCGTCCCGCTGTATTTGGTATAAGGAGCGATCGCTTGCTGGAGATATGCAAGAGCTTACCCGAGGGTCTTCTGGTGCTGGATCGTGGGCTCTCAGGGAGAGACCCTGCAAGACCGAGGAAGCCTGGACAAATTGTTTCTTTAACCAGCGAGGTGCCGAAGTGAGCCATTGCTACTACACGAGAGGTAACTACACCACATGGAGCAAACAAACCCCACTGGCGCCAAAATTTAAACCTGGTTACTAGCTCTTGAGACCGGAGACAGACCGGAGACAGGACGGACTTACCGAGTCGAGAGCCCACGATCCAGCACCAGAAGACCCTCGGGTAAGCTCTTTCATATCTCCAGCAAGCGATCGCTCCTTATACCAAATACAGCGGGACGCCGCTGTGCGTATGAACAGCCTGACTGTTGTACAACCAAACATTTAGGCTGCATATGCTTGAGACTTTGGGACTTTGATTATTGATATAGTGGCGATAGAGGACTGTTTACGGGAGAGGACAATCTATATTACCGCTCAAATCCTATATGGAATATTTTATGAAGCACAACCAGTGAATTATTTATATATTATATTGAATATTCGAATCCAATGCACATATTCTTATAATCAATATTGGGATCCATATTTATTGAATATACTGTTTGATTTAATGTATTTTATATAGTTATATTGTATATCTATTTAGAACCTTTTTATCTCACTACCCATCCTATTGTCGGTACCATTTTTATCTGCTGCTTCACATCCAATTTTATACTTGCTGATATTGTAATGTATTGTTATTATCTATATTGTTATTAAAGATCCCTATACTTTTAGAGTGTGCCCCACTTCCATTATTTATATTATTCACTATTTTCAGACTGGGTGTTGTCTGATTAGTGGGTGCACCTCTACGTGGTTCTGATATATACACAGGAACATATATACAGTCTCATATACACATACAGTCTCATATACACATACAGTCTCATATACACATACAGTCTCATATACACATACAGGAACATATATACAGTCTCATATACACAAACAGGAACATATATACAGTCTCATATACACATACAGGAACATATACATAATCTGATATACACATAAATGCACATATATATATTCCTATATACATAAACAGGGACATACTGTATATACAGACTCATATACACATGCACTGACGAGCAAGGTTTTGACTGCCAAACTGCATCATGTGAGGCCATGACAGTCAGAAGAATATGAAATGAAATCCATCCATCCATTCCAAAGCCAAGAGGTGGACATTCGGGCAAACTATCAGAGTCAACAAGTCGGCTCATCACAAGGTCTATCAGTTCTGGCGCGACAAACGTGGCAGTGGAGGCGGCTCGTACGCTTCATAATAGTGAGATCCCAGACGTCCATGCAAGCACCATGCGACGCGCATTACACAAGTCTGGAATGATGGCCCGGGAAAAAAGGTGAAGAAGGCTTGACTTCAGTATCGTCGGCTCGAGTTTGCAAAAAAAGTACAGTGGACAGTAGAAGATTGGATTTGGAGCGATGAGACGAAAGTCAGTTGACTGGGCTCTGATGGGAAAAGGGGGATAATGGATTGAGATCTTAAAGGAACTGTTAAGTTCAGTGGAGGAAGCCTGATGAGATTGGGTTGTTTCATAGCCAAAGGTGTTGGATACTTGACCAGGATTGATGGTGGTCTCAATGCTAAGTTGTATGTGAGTATCCTACAAGACGAGTTATTTCGTAAACTCGAGTACTATGGGTATGAGAAGGACGACATAATGTTCCAGCAGGACAACGACCCGAAGTATACATTGATATTGGCGCATAACAATGTCCCCAGACCTCAACCCAATAGAACACTTAGAAAATCTGTATTCGTTCCCAAGTGAGTCGTCCAGTATGCACTAACACTGGGAACGTGTAGAAGAGACCTGGGAACAGATTTTGGTCAAGACATGCTTGAATCTGATGGAGGGCATGCCCAGAAGGAGTCCGGCCGTGCTGAAAGCCAAAGGTGGATTTACAAAATAATACAATTTTGAAAGAAGAATCTGCAGAACTAATCAGATGCTAAATAGCTGCAAGTCCAATGTATGTATGAGATAGCCGGGAGGATTGTCTATGAAATGAGGGGAGTCTCACGTCTGAAGCTGTAGTGGAGGGTGAGATATGGAGCCTGAAAGTCAGAATCTCAAAACATTGTTACCCCTTTGCTCGTCAGTGTACACGTATAGGCTGTTACAGCAGATGCTAGCTTCACTGCCCTAGACCCCCCTGAGTATCTAGGCTCCTTAGCCATGGCTGCTCTGGTGGTAGTTACACCCCTGTATCTATCTTGTGTATTTCTCCTATTAATTTGCCCCTTACTTTTCGCCACAGGCGAGGATCTCAGCACTAGGACCCCCGAGATCAATGCTGGTGACATAGGTTTATACTAGGTGGATAATGGTGGATGAAATCACTGAACACTATATGTTCCGGTGCTCAGCGTCTCCTCCTAAACCGCGCAGGAGCATGGAAGACCTTATTGTGCACATGGCCTGTAATAGACAGGACCAGATAACGTCCCGTGAGATGAGGAGAGCTTATCCCCAACCTTATTTTTGGACAGGTTTTCTGGATCTCACAAGACAAGATCTGATCCCATCATTGGCTCTAGATATGTGATTTCCACGTGGAGCTATGACATTAGCAGTAGGCATGGAAATGTATTAGAGGAGCTGGCATACTCCTGCCCGGCAGCTGAAGACACGGGGCCCCTAGATGCATCTTATGCTTTTTCTTTGCAGCTTTGTCCTTTTAGAGCCTCTTCTGATGTTTTTTCAGCTTCTAGATCAGTAATATTTGTGGATTTGTATCCCTGTAACATGGCTCCTTTTCTCCAGAAATGTTTCTTTTGCCGTTACTTGCCATTTCTAATAACCCTGCATTCAGGTAAAATACGGCATAGAAGGCGTAAGTGATTACAGTAGTATTACATGCCGGGCTCCGCAGGATGGTCGTATCCGGCGATCTCCGTGACAGCGCAGGTGATTCAATTAGTGACTCAATCAGTGGGATTGCCTTTAAACCATTCGCTAATTGAATCAGTCACGTTTTAGCCGAGGTCCCTTTAAACAATGGAAGCTGCCCGATCCCATCTCCTGATGTTCCTGCACGTGGCACATACTAGTAATGGCATGTATCATGTGTTCCAGGACAGAGGATGATACCCGTATACCCCTAGTGGAGTTGTACATAGCATTACTCAGATATCAGTGCGGATCCATGTCTGAAATTCATCATCTCGCTGCTGCTTTGACTGAATTCTCTAAATCATTTCTGGGTACAGCTACAGTCATTGGGGCAGATTTATCAATACTGCAATGTATAAAACAGTAATGAATCTGATAGGTGTCTGAAACATGAATGTCAGGGTCCTGTGCCGCCTCTGATCTGTCGTACATTGCCTCCTCGGAATTCTGTCCATAGTCATCGATTGTACAGGTGCAGGCGTCCATCACCCCAGTGCCATCATCCTATAGAAAGTAAAAGTAAAAATGACACATCCCTTTAATCCAGCATCTGGTACTCTGTCATTTGTTTCCAACACAAAAGTGGTGATGTATGATCGATTGGGATCTGAGCTCCGGGACCCTCACTGTTCCTTAGGGTCCTTTTACATGGGCTGATGATCAGGCAGATTATTGGGAATGAGCATTTGTATAAATGCTTATTCCCGATAATAACCCTGTGTAAAAAGTGTCAGTGATCACCCAATACATGAGCAAACGCTCGTTCATCGGGTGATCCTGTTCTGCTGGCACCAAAAATCATCTGTGTAAACAATGATCTGCTGCTCAGGAACAATGATTTCTTGTGGGGACAAGCAATCTCTCTATCCATCATCTCCGCTGACAATCAAGCAATTATTGGGAATGTCTGCTTTAGAATAGGGTTGCCACCCGTACGGGAATGACCCGGACAGTCCGGGTTTGAAATCCTGTGCCCGGGTACAAGCCTTTCTCAGACCCGGGCACAGGATCAGCTGTGAATGATGGCGGCAGCGGCGGCTGGGCACAGGGAGATGAGCGCTTCCATTGTGGAAGCGCTCATCTCCATAGTCATCTGTATCGCCATCCTCAGGACAGCGATACAGACGGCTGTGCTGCGGCGGGGGAGGGAGAGGTGTGTCCTTCCCCTGTTCCTCTGATAGGCTGCGGGCCTTGTGCCTGCAGCCTATCAGAGGCTGGTGCAGGCAGCGTGATGACGTCATCACGCCGCCTGAGCCGTACAGCACGGTACACAGGCCGGGAAGAGGCCTGCATTGCATCGTTGGAGGTAAGTAAAAGTTTTTTTTTTAGAGAAGAGAGGCACCTGAAATTGGCACATATGGGGGAAGGGGTGGAAAGAGGCACCTTATACTGGCACATATTGGGGGGGGGAGGAGAAATGAGGCACTTGATACTGGCACATATAAGGGAAGGGGGGGAAGAGGCACCTTATACTGGCACATATTGGGGGGGGGGAGAAATGAGGCACTTGATACTGGCACATATAAGGGAAGAGGCACCTTATACTGGCACATATTGGGGGGGGGGAGGAGAAATGAGGCACTTGATACTGGCACATATAAGGGAAGGGGGGGGGAAGAGGCACCTTATACTGGCACATATTGGGGGGGAGAAAAGAGGCACTTCTTACTGACACATTGGGGGGCACTTCTTACTGGCACATTATTTGGGGGCTTCTACTGAGGCCACAAAGAAGGGGTATTTTATATGGGGGGCTCTGCATTGTACTAGTATTATCAGGGGATTTATCTGTTTCTGCAGTATAGTATTGGGGAGCACAGCGGAACAGTATTGGGGGTAGTAGGATGATTTGTCCAGAAGATGGGAGGATGATGGAAAAGAAGTAAACTAAGATTTTTTTTTGTTGTTGTCAAACTGCAGAGACAAAAAATGGCGACAAAATGGTGTCTGGTCTGAAGGTCTGAAAGGAGAAGATGAGGAAAGAGAACATCTACATCAAAGGAGACGTCACTGGATGTAAGAGGTATGGGGCGCTGTATTTCTGTAGTGACGGGATCAGGGGCGTAACGATAGTGGTGCGACAGTGACCAGGGGTGGAGGCGGGACATGGGCGTGGCTGGAGGCTGGATATGGGCGTGGCTGGAGGCGGTACATGGCTGAGTCAGAAGCAGAATGCACCGTACACTGTGTAATGGATCAGCTAGAAGCAGAATGCACCGTACACTGTGTAATGGCTGAGTCAGAAACAGAATGCACCGTACACTGTGTAATGGCTGAGTCAGAAACAGAATGCACCGTACACTGTGTAATGGCTGAGTCAGAAACAGAATGCACCGCACACTGTGTAATGGCTGAGTCAGAAGCAGAATGTACCGTATACTGTGTAATGGCTGAGTCAGAAGCAGAATGCACCGTACACTGTGTAATGGCTGAGTCAGAAACAGAACGCACCGTACACTGTGTAATGGCTGGGTCAGAAACAGAATGCACCGTACACTGTGTAATGGCTGAGTCAGAAACAGAATGCACCGTACACTGTGTAATGGCTGAGTCAGAAGCAGAATGCACCGTACACTGTGTAATGGCTGAGTCAGAAACAGAATGCACCGCACACTGTGTAATGGCTGAGTCAGAAGCAGAATGTACCGTATACTGTGTAATGGCTGAGTCAGAAGCAGAATGCACCGTACACTGTGTAATGGCTGAGTCAGAAACAGAACGCACCGTACACTGTGTAATGGCTGGGTCAGAAACAGAATGCACCGTACACTGTGTAATGGCTGAGTCAGAAACAGAATGCACCGTACACTGTGTAATGGCTGAGTCAGAAGCAGAATGCACCGTACACTGTGTAATGGCTGAGTCAGAAACAGAATGCACCGCACACTGTGTAATGGCTGAGTCAGAAGCAGAATGTACCGTATACTGTGTAATGGCTGAGTCAGAAGCAGAATGCACCGTACACTGTGTAATGGCTGAGTCAGAAACAGAACGCACCGTACACTGTGTAATGGCTGGGTCAGAAACAGAATGCACCGTACACTGTGTAATGGCTGAGTCAGAAACAGAATGCACCGTACACTGTGTAATGGCTGAGTCAGAAGCAGAATGCACCGTACACTGTGTAGTGGCTGAGTCAGAAACAGAATGCACCGTACACTGTGTAATGGCTGAGTCAGAAGCAGAATGCACCGTACACTGTGTAATGGCTGAGTCAGAAGCAGAATGCACCGTACACTGTGTAATGGCTGAGTCAGAAACAGAATACACCGTACACTGTGTAATGGCTGAGTCAGAAACAGAATGCACCGTACACTGTGTAATGGCTGAGTCAGAAGCAGAATGCACCGTACACTGTGTAATGGCTGAGTCAGAAACAGAATGCACCGTACACTGTGTAATGGCTGAGTCAGAAACAGAATGCACCGTACACTGTGTAAAGTTTGAGTCAGAAGCAGAATGCACCGTACACTGTGTGAAGTTTGAGTCAGAAGCAGAATGCACCGTACACTGTGTAATGGCTGAGTCAGAAACAGAATGCACCGTACACTGTGTAAAGTTTGAGTCAGAAGCAAAATGCACCGTACACTGTGTGAAGTTTGAGTCAGAAGCAGAATGCACCGTACACTGTGTAATGGCTGAGTCAGAAACAGAATGCACCGTACACTGTGTAATGGATCAGCCGTAAACAGAATGCACCGTACACTGTGTAATGGCTGAGTCAGAAACAGAATGCACCGTACACTGTGTAATGGCTGAGTCAGAAGCAGAATGCACCGTACACTGTGTAATGGCTGAGTCAGAAGCAGAATGCACCGTACACTGTATAATGGCTGAGTCAGAAGCAGAATGCACCGTACACTGTGTAATGGCTGAGTCAGAAGCAGAATGCACCGTACACTGTGTAATGGCTGAGTCAGAAGCAGAATGCACCGTACACTATGTAATGGCTCAGCTAGAAGCAGAATATACCGTACCCTGTGTAATGTCCGAGCCAGAAGCAGATTCCACCGTACACTGTGTAATGGCTTAGCCGGGGTACTGCAGCTCAGTTCACCTTGCAATAAATGGTACCCCAGGATGGTCAGTACAAAGTGTATGGAATGAACAGTACAGTTGTGGCCAAAAGTTTTGAGAATTACATAAATATTGGAAATTGGAAAAGTTGTTGCTTAAGTTTTTATAATAGCAATTTGCATATCCTCCAGAATGTTATGAAGAGTGATCAGATGAATTGCATAGTCCTTCTTTGCCATGAAAATTAACTTAATCCCAAAAAAACCTTTCCACTGCATTTCATTGCTGTCATTAAAGGACCTGCTGAGATCATTTCAGTAATCGTCTTGTTAACTCAGGTGAGAATGTTGACGAGCACAAGGCTGGAGATCATTATGTCAGGCTGATTGGGTTAAAATGGCAGACTTGACATGTTAAAAGGAGGGTGATGTTTGAAATCATTGTTCTTCCATTGTTAACCATGGTGACCTGCAAAGAAACGCGTGCAGCCATCATTGCGTTGCATAAACTGTGTAATGGCTGAGTCAGAAACAGAATGCACCGTACCCTGTGTAATGGCTGAGTCAGAAGCAGAATGCACCGTATACTGTGTAATGGCTGAGTCAGAAACAGAATGCACCGTACACTGTGTAAAGGTTGAGTCAGAAGCAAAATGCACCGTACACTGTGTGAAGTTTGAGTCAGAAGCAGAATGCACCGTACACTGTGTAATGGCTGAGTCAGAAACAGAATGCACCGTACACTGTGTAATGGATCAGCCGTAAACAGAATGCACCGTACACTGTGTAATGGCTGAGTCAGAAACAGAATGCACCGTACACTGTGTAATGGCTGAGTCAGAAGCAGAATGCACCGTACACTGTGTAATGGCTGAGTCAGAAGCAGAATGCACCGTACACTGTATAATGGCTGAGTCAGAAGCAGAATGCACCGTACACTGTGTAATGGCTGAGTCAGAAGCAGAATGCACCGTACACTGTGTAATGGCTGAGTCAGAAACAGAATGTACCGTATACTGTGTAATGGCTGAGTCAGAAACAGAATGCACCGTACACTGTGTAATGGCTGAGTCAGAAACAGAATGCACCGTACACTGTATAATGGCTGAGTCAGAAACAGAATCCACCGTACACTGTGTAATGGCTGAGTCAGAAACAGAATGCACCGTACACTGTGTAATGGCTGAGTCAGAAGCAGAATGCACCGTACACTGTATAATGGCTGAGTCAGAAGCAGAATGCACCGTACACTGTGTAATGGATCAGCCGTAAACAGAATGCACCGTACACTGTGTAATGGCTGAGTCAGAAGCAGAATGCCCCGTACCCTGTGTAATGGCTGAGTCAGAAACAGAATGCACCGTACACTGTATAATGGCTGAGTCAGAAACAGAATGCACCGTACACTGTGTAATGGCTGAGTCAGAAACAGAATGCACCGTACACTGTGTAATGGCTGAGTCAGAAACAGAATGCACCGTACCCTGTGTAATGGCTGAGTCAGAAGCAGAATGCACCGTATACTGTGTAATGGCTGAGTCAGAAACAGAATGCACCGTACACTGTGTAATGGCTGAGTCAGAAACAGAATGCACCGTACACTGTGTAATGGCTGAGTCAGAAGCAGAATGCACCGTACACTGTGTAATGGCTGAGTCAGAAGCAGAATGCACCGTACACTGTGTAATGGATCAGCCGTAAACAGAATGCACCGTACACTGTGTAATGGCTGAGTCAGAAGCAGAATGCACCGTATACTGTGTAATGGATCAGCCGTAAACAGAATGCACCGTACACTGTGTAATGGCTGAGTCAGAAGCAGAATGCACCGTACACTGTATAATGGCTGAGTCAGAAGCAGAATGCACCGTACACTGTGTAATGGCTGAGTCAGAAGCAGAATGCACCGTACACTGTGTAATGGCTGAGTCAGAAGCAGAATGCACCGTACACTGTGTAATGGATCAGCCGTAAACAGAATGCACCGTACACTGTGTAATGGCTGAGTTAGAAACAGAATGCACCGTACACTGTGTAATGGCTGAGTCAGAAGCAGAATGCACCGTACACTGTGTAATGGATCAGCCGTAAACAGAATGCACCGTACACTGTGTAATGGCTGAGTCAGAAACAGAATGCCCCGTACCCTGTGTAATGGCTGAGTCAGAAACAGAATGCACCGTACACTGTGTAATGGCTGAGTCAGAAGCAGAATGTACCGTACACTGTGTAATGGCTGAGTCAGAAGCAGAATGTACCGTACACTGTGTAATGGCTGAGTCAGAAACAGAATGCACCGTACCCTGTGTAATGGCTGAGTCAGAAGCAGAATGCAACGTACACTGTGTAATGGCCGAGCCAGAAGCAGAATGCCCTGTACCCTGTGTAATGGCTGAGTCAGAAGCAGAATGCACCGTACACTGTGTAATGGCTGAGTCAGAAACAGAATGCACCGTACACTGTGTAATGGATCAGCCGTAAACAGAATGCACCGTACACTGTGTAATGGCTGAGTTAGAAACAGAATGCACCGTACACTGTGTAATGGCTGAGTCAGAAGCAGAATGCACCGTATACTGTGTAATGGATCAGCCGTAAACAGAATGCACCGTACACTGTGTAATGGCTGAGTCAGAAGCAGAATGTACCGTACACTGTGTAATGGCTGAGTTAGAAACAGAATGCACCGTACACTGTGTAATGGCTGAGTCAGAAACAGAATGCACCGTACACTGTGTAATGGCTGAGTCAGAAACAGAATGCACCGTACACTGTGTAATGGCTGAGTTAGAAACAGAATGCAACGTACACTGTGTAATGGCCGAGTCAGAAGCAGAATATACCGTACACTGTGTAATGGCTGAGTCAGAAGCAGAATGCACCGTACACTGTATAATGGCTGAGTCAGAAGCAGAATGCACCGTATACTGTGTAATGGATCAGCCGTAAACAGAATGCACCGTACACTGTGTAATGGCTGAGTTAGAAACAGAATGCAACGTACACTGTGTAATGGATCAGCCGTAAGCAGAATATACCGTACACTGTGTAATGGCTGAGTCAGAAGCAGAATGTACCGTACACTGTGTAATGGCTGAGTTAGAAACAGAATGCACCGTACACTGTGTAATGGCTGAGTCAGAAGCAGAATATACCGTACACTGTGTAATGGCCGAGCCAGAAGCAGAATATACCGTACCCTGTGTAATGTCCGAGTCAGAAGCAGAATGCACCGTACACTGTGTAATGGCTGAGTCAGAAGCAGAATGCACCGTACACTGTGTAATGTCCGAGTCAGAAGCAGAATGCACCGTACACTATGTAATGGCTCAGCTAGAAGCAGAATATACCGTACCCTGTGTAATGTCCGAGCCAGAAGCAGATTCCACCGTACACTGTGTAATGGCTTAGCCGGGGTACTGCAGCTCAGTTCACCTTGCAATAAATGGTACCCCAGGATGGTCAGTACAAAGTGTATGGAATGAACAGTACAGTTGTGGCCAAAAGTTTTGAGAATTACATAAATATTGGAAATTGGAAAAGTTGTTGCTTAAGTTTTTATAATAGCAATTTGCATATCCTCCAGAATGTTATGAAGAGTGATCAGATGAATTGCATAGTCCTTCTTTGCCATGAAAATTAACTTAATCCCAAAAAAACCTTTCCACTGCATTTCATTGCTGTCATTAAAGGACCTGCTGAGATCATTTCAGTAATCGTCTTGTTAACTCAGGTGAGAATGTTGACGAGCACAAGGCTGGAGATCATTATGTCAGGCTGATTGGGTTAAAATGGCAGACTTGACATGTTAAAAGGAGGGTGATGTTTGAAATCATTGTTCTTCCATTGTTAACCATGGTGACCTGCAAAGAAACGCGTGCAGCCATCATTGCGTTGCATAAAAATGGCTTCACAGGCAAGGATATTGTGGCTACTAAGATTGCACCTCAATCAACAATTGATAGGATCATCAAGAACTTCAAGGAAAGAGGTTCAATTCTTGTTAAGAAGGCTTCAGGGCGTCCAAGAAAGTCCAGCAAGCGCCAGGATCGTCTCCTAAAGAGGATTCAGCTGCGGGATCGGAGTGCCACCAGTGCAGAGCTTGCTCAGGAATGGCAGCAGGCAGGTGTGAGCGCATCTGCACGCACAGTGAGGCCAAGACTTTTGGAAGATGGCCTGGTGTCAAGAAGGGCAGCAAAGAAGCCACTTCTCTCCAAAAAAAACATCAGGGACAGATTGATCTTCTGCAGAAAGTCTGGTGAATGGACTGCTGAGGACTGGGGCAAAGTCCTATTCTCCGATGAAGCCTCTTTCCGATTGTTTGGGGCATCTGGAAAAAGGCTTGTCCGGAGAAGAAAAGGTGAGCGCTACCATCAGTCCTGTGTCATGCCAACAGTAAAGCATCCTGAGACCATTCATGTGTGGGGTTGCTTCTCATCCAAGGGAGTGGGCGCACTCACAATTTTGCCCAAAAACACAGCCATGAATAAAGAATGGCACCAAAACACCCTCCAACAGCAACTTCTTCCAACAATCCAACAACAGTTTGGTGAAGAACAATGCATTTTCCAGCACGATGGAGCCCCGTGCCATAAGGCAAAAGTGATAACTAAGTGGCTCGGGGACCAAAACGTTGACATTTTGGGTCCACGGCCTGGAAACTCCCCAGATCTTAATCCTATTGAGAACTTGTGGTCAATCCTCAAGAGGCGGGTGGACAAACAAAAACCCACTAATTCTGACAAACTCCAAGAAGTGATTATGAAAGAATGGGTTGTATCAGTCAGGAATTGGCCCAGAAGCTGATTGAGAGCATGCGCAGTCGAATTGCAGAGGTCCTGAAAAAGAAGAGCCAACACTGCAAATACTGACTCTTTGCATCAATGTCATGTAATTGTCGATAAAAGCCTTTGAAACATATGAAGTGCGTGTAATTATATTTCACTACATCACAGAAACAACTGACACAAAGATCTAAAAGCAGCAAACTTTGTGAAAACTAATATTTTTGTCATTCTCAAAACTTTTGGCCACGACTGTACACTGTGTAATGGCCGAGCCAGAAGTAGAATGCCCCGTACCCTGTGTAATGGCCGAGCCAGAAGTAGAATGCCCCGTACCCTGTGTAATGGCCGAGCCAGAAGTAGAATGCCCCGTACCCTGTGTAATGGCCGAGCCAGAAGTAGAATGCCCTGTACCCTGTGTAATGGCCGAGCCAGAAGCAGAATGCCCCGTACCCTGTGTAATGGCCGAGCCAGAAGCAGAATGCCCTGTACCCTGTGTAATGACCGAGCCAGAAGTAGAATGCCCTGTACCCTGTGTAATGGCCGAGCCAGAAGCAGAATGCCCTGTATCCTGTGTAATGGCCGAGCCAGAAGCAGAATGCCCTGTACCCTGTGTAATGGCCGAGCCAGAAGCAGAATGCCCTGTACCCTGTGTAATGGCTCAGCTAGAAGCAGAATATACCGTACCCTGTGTAATGGCTGAGTCAGAAGCAGAATGCCCCGTACCCTGTGTAATGGCCGAGCCAGAAGCAGAATGCCCCGTACCCTGTGTAATGGCTTAGCCGGGGTACTGCAGCTCAGTTCACCTTCAAATAAATGGTACCCCAGCATGGTCAGTAAGTGTACAGACTTCACTGCTTCCGGCTCCATTCACTGTGTCAGTGCTGGCAACTGCTGAGCTGGTCGATGAGCGTGCCGGGTCTCAGAACCCTATTGATGGGATGTTGATGAGCTATACCAGTGATAGGCAAACTGCGGCTCTCCAGCTGTTGCAGAACTACAACTCCCAGCATGCAAAGACTGCCTACAGCATTCAGCCTGCAGCATGGCATGGTGGGAGTTGTAGTTCTGCAACAGCTGGAGAGCCGCAGTTTGCCTATCACTGAGCTATACTGAGGACTGGTCAGCAATAGAATCTGAACAGCACCTTTAGGGCTCATGCACACAAACTTATTTTCTTTCTGTGCCTGTTCCGGTTTTTTTTTGCGGACTGTATGCGGAACCATGCATTTCAATAGGTCCGCAAAAAAATATTAAATTTACCGTTCCGCAAAAAAATAGAACATTATTGTACACAATACGGACAAGGATAGCTCTGTTCTATTAGGGGCCCACTGTTCCGTTCTGCAAAATACGGAATGCACACGTATATCATCCATAGTTTTAGCGGACCGCAGAATACATACGGTCGTGTGTATGAGCCCTTAAGGGGATGCATTTATGATTTTTACAAAACTATAGCAACTGTGGGATATGATGGTACCATGTGAATATAAGCTCTGATGCTGCTGATTCAGCGGGGGCGTGTAACCATGGAAGAAGCCTTGGTACGGTGCCCGCACAACGGCGCATGGATCTGAAGGAGAACATTGCGGCATCTTCCTGCCAGCACTTTATTACAGAGCCTTGCTTGTAGGAGAGAAAATCTCCGTAAGACCTCATGCACACAACTTTGCGGTCTGCAAATTGCGGATCTGCAAAACAATAGAGCAGTCCTATCCTTGATACGGACAAAAATAGGACATTGTTCTATTTTTGTTGTGGGGCCACGGAACGGACGTGTGGATGTGGACGGCACACGGAGTGCTGACTGCATTTTTTGCGGACCCATTGAAGAGAATGGGTTCACATCCAACCTGCAAAAAATGTGGCTTGGATGCGGAGCCAAAACACGTTTGTGTGCATGAGGCCTGATACGGCACAGCTCTCGGCACAATAGTGCGGCACGCAGTGTGACTCATGGTCCTGTATACTGCCAGGTCTGGCATTGCAGGAATCTGTGGAAATCTGGGTGATGTCCCCACTGGGTGCTACTTTATGAAAACCTCCGACTTTGACAAGCACTTAACAAAAGGAAATCTGCAGCAGAAAGGAGACGAACCACAGGCAGATTGCATGGCAAAAATCCAAGGGTCAGCCTCAGACTTTTGCCACAAGTTGCATGGCCAAAATCAGATTCTTCCAATGTATCTCTGCTCTTATGGTTCGTCCACATCAGATGTAATTTAATGCACAAAATTCTCTGCAGAATCTCCGCTCATTTTCCACGGATTTCACTCTGTTCATTGAAAAGTGTGAAAGTCTTCAGCATAAATTGATGTTATGGATGTAAAATCCGCAGCGCACACCAGTTTCCACGTAGAATTTCATTTTTCAAATCTCATCTGCTTTGCTGGCCTGGTAGAAAACCAACAAATGCGATGCACAGAAGTGACTCCATGAGCCCCAGTGACTGCGTGTCTGTGTTCTGCATCTTCTAGATGGACGCGTCTACATTTCTCCCTGCATGTCCTCCTCGAGAAGCCAGCCATGTCCTGCTAGGTGTTCCCTTACATCTTCAGCCAGGACTGCAGTCCGTCGGGCCCCACAGAGGCAGTGAGTGCACAGGGCCGCCCTCCATCTATAGCATTTAACATCGTCTTGTGTATTTCTTGTTTTCACAGGACAGATTGGCAATCATCTCTAATGGGGAATGAATTTATTAACCCATAAGATATAGACCCTAGCTCCAAATGGGGTTGTCTCCGCTGAACCTTTGGGGCCATTCACGCCTCCCCAGACCTCCACGAGGGAACCTCAAAAGGGCACAGCACCTGAGGAACACTAGTGACCCAACAGGTGAGTAAAACTGAAGTCCAAATGTGCAGTCTGTGAATGGCAGTGATTTCAGGCCCTCCTGGGGCACTTCACCTCCTCAGGCTTTCAAAGTACTTGGATTCTAACCTCGATATAATGGCTGCCTGTCTCCTACGGAGGACACCTTGAAGCCCCAGCACACACTGAGTACTTTTGACTTTCAACTGTATATAAATCCATTTCACACAATGGCCTTGCAATCACTCATAAGAACGGATGCTACACTTGGATCTTACCTGAGATGCAATATCATTCCAATAGCTGACATGGGGTTTATATTAAAGCGGCAGTGTTTCCGGAGCCTTCTGCAGACAGAAGACCTGTAGTGTTGTAGTGGTTTGGTGAATGCCTTTTCCAGCTTTTTAGCTCATAACATGGGCAACCTGTCCAGAAAATGGTCAAAGAAATCTAAAGATGTTTTCCATGAAGAGGTCCACCCTGGTGCCAAACCTGGGATGACATGGAGAGAAGCCTCACATATGGCAGTGCTTTCATCAAGCTTCTTCCATGGATGGCTGCTCTGCTGGTAAGATACTTCCATACGTCTGATCCTAGACTTATCCTGTGATTTGTGCTGATGTATCTACAGCTTGTCGGATATAAAACCGGCCAAAATGAAATGTTTGCCTGGTAAGATGTAGACGAGACTAGCAGCCTGTTCTGTGGCTTCGCTGCTCCTCTGTGAACACGTAGAGGATATTTCTCATTCACATGGCGCTCGCGGCTTTATAGAGGCAGTCTCCCCAGAAGCATTTCTACTACAGGAGACATCATGTCGGGTGCGTATAGGTCCACGATAGGGCCGAAGAGACTCTCACTGCCCTGAAAACGCCCTTTTCATGGGGTATGTCCTGTGCTATAATTGAGTGGTCTTAGGAAAACCAGCAAGGGGGGATGTAGCAGCCCTGTATACCAGAAAACTGGCCTATACATTTCACAATGTTTGGTCCAAAAGTTGTGACTTTTAGTTTTTTCCCCATCTCCCTTGACAATCCTACAAAAGTTAGTGAAGGAAGCGGCCATCTCATGTAACAACATATGCATCAGAAAACCGCACATATTAGTCTGGAAACTTGACTTCTGACCTCTTAATAATTCTGGTGCACTGTACGCTGTGCACAAAACGTCGCTACAACATTCCCTCAGGTTTTTCTTGTGTTTGGGTCCACGTCCACGTTTTCAGGCGCCTTCGATGTCACAGCATTTTTTGCAAAAAAAAGATAGTTTGTGAAGTAAGTCTTATGGCTGTTCTACTTGCAGACACATTGTTAAGGGGGCCCTGTCTGTACATTGCTGGCGTGCTCGTCACGCCGTACGTTAAACTGTAATGGCTTTTTAAAACTCTGCCTCATGAAATCTGTTAGAAAAATGGATCATGAGCTGTGCTTTGTGTGAAGACACAATTATGGATGTTACATGCGATACTGCAGCGCGGCGTTCATGACATGATTTAAGAAGACAAAGTGGAAGGGGCACATTTATAATTTGTTTTCGTCGTATTTTATATGTGTCGGGCAAACATTTCGATGTAGTCACATCTGTTGTTATTAGGGATGAGCGAAGTCTATTCACATAATACTTCGTTTGAATACTGTACGGAGCGAGCGCTCCTTACAGTATTAGAATGTATTGGCTCCGATGAGCCGAAGTTATTACTTTGCGAGGTCTCGCGAGACTTTGCATAATAATGTCATAAATCAATTTCTACTGTAACAAAACATTTCACGAACTCTGTTTCGGTTGCAAGGTACCACTTGGCACCGAAACCAAGTTCGGGAAATGTTTTTGCTCCGTACAGTAGTAGAACTAAGTTTTATGCAAATCGACTTCGGATGTTTCATCCGAAGTCGATTCGCTCATCCCTAGTTCTTATGTTTGCACCTGTCTAAGATTTTTCATCGTATTTGTGCATGTTTTTTCTCCCGTGTTTCAGGGATGGGTCTAAATGCTTTGTCAGTGGGATAGTGCGATTTATGTATTTGTACCTTTTTTTTTACATCTAAATTTGATTTTCAAATGTGCCAAAACTCCGCTCCTAGCTGGCGTATTGTTGCTGTGCCTAATGTGATCTTTTGTGACTCTGATGATGGTGAAAGTTGCATAATAAATGTATGCGACGTTCTGTTTATTTTTCGCCTTTTTAAAACATCTTCTGGGAAAATGCAACTTTTTAAACCATTAGATTTGTGAATTTCAAAGGCCACACCAGACATAAATAACACCTAGAAAATAAAACACACCTCAGTGTTTGGTCAGTAATTGTGAGCCAAAACCAGGTGCGGCTCTCAACCCAGAACAGGTGCGGCTCTCAACCCAGAACAGGTGCGGCTCTCAACCTAGAACAGGTGCGGCTCTCAACCTAGAACAGGTGCGGCTCTCAACCCAGAACAGGTGCGGCTCTCAACCCAGAACAGGTGCGGCTCTCAACCCAGAAGAGGTGCGGCTCTCAACCCAGAACAGGTGCGGCTCTCAACCTAGAACAGGTGCGGCTCTCAACCCAGAACAGGTGCGGCTCTCAACCCAGAACAGGTGCGGCTCTCAACCCAGAACAGGTGCGGCTCTCAACCCAGAACAGGTGCGGCTCTCAACCCAGAACAGGTGCGGCTCTCAACCCAGAACAGGTGCGGCTCTCAACCCAGAACAGGTGTGGCTCTCAACCCAGAATAGGTGCGGCTCTCAACCCAAAAGAGGTGCGGCTCTCAACCCAGAACAGGTGCGGCTCTCAACCCAGAAGAGGTGCGGCTCTCAACCCAGAACAGGTGCGGCTCTCAACCCAGAAGAGGTGCGGCTCTCAACCCAGAACAGGTGTGGCTCTCAACCCAGAATAGGTGCGGCTCTCAACCCAAAAGAGGTGCGGCTCTCAACCCAGAACAGGTGCGGCTCTCAACCCAGAAGAGGTGCGGCTCTCAACCCAGAAGAGGTGCGGCTCTCAACCCAGAACAGGTGCGGCTCTCAACCCAGAACAGGTGCGGCTCTCAACCCAGAACAGGTGCGGCTCTCAACCCAGAACAGGTGCGGCTCTCAACCCAGAACAGGTGCGGCTCTCAACCCAAAAGAGGTGCGGCTCTCAACCCAAAAGAGGTGCGGCTCTCAACCCAGAACAGGTGCGGCTCTCAACCCAGAACAGGTGCGGCTCTCAACCCAGAAGAGGTGCGGCTCTCAACCCAGAACAGGTGCAGATCTTTCCTTTAAACCGTATGTCTGTGGAGGCTCCAGTCCTGGGTTTGGTTCACTATCACTGATGGAAATCACCAACCAAAACACTGATGTGTGAATGAGGCTTTAAAACAATCTAAAAAAAGGGCCAAAAATGGATTTATCAACTCAAGTAGAAACACATGATAAATAGGAGAAACCGAAACTTTCAGCCAACAGAAAATAGGTGCAAAAATAGGCGTAAAATTGCACTAGCATGATAAATGTGCCCCGACTTGTGTATGATGGTTCTTGTAGTACTATCAGAAATGGAGAACTTGAATCAGCGCTTCAGACAAAAAAAAATATTGGCTGAAAAACCTGAAATATTTAGGAGCCAAATTACATTTTAAATTTAAAATACATATAATTATGGTATAATAAAAAAAAAAAAGACATGTCTTACCTAGGGTTGTCACGATACCAACATTTTGATTCGATTTCGATACCATAAAAAAGTATTGCGATACTCGATACCATTCGATGCCACACGAAAAAAATAAAACACGAAAAAAAAGCCGCGTGCAGTCCTATCCTATTTTTTGGGGGGACAAGGTGACTAAAAAATGGAAAATTGCGCGTTATTTTTTTTTCTGTTACGGCGTTCACCGCATAGGAGATATTTTAATAGTTCGCACTTTTTCAGGCGTGCCGATATGTAATAAGGTTATTTTTTTTGTTGTCTATATATTTTATATGTAAAATTAGGAAAGGGGGCGATTTAAACTTCTAGTATTTTGGTGTTGTTTTTTTTTTTTTTTTTTTTTACTTTTTATTTAATAACCATTTCTCCCCTTAGGGGCTAGAACCTGGGATCTTTTAACCCCTTGTCCTATTCCCCCTAATAGATCTTTATCAGGGTGAATAGGACCTCACACTCTCCCTGCTGCCCTGGGCATAGTACACACAGCAGCAGAGAGCTGACCATGGCAGCCAGGGCTTCAGCAGCGTCCTGGCTGCCATGGTAACCGATCGGAGCCCCAGGAATACACTGCTGGGGCTCCGATCAGAAGCTGCCACTGCCACCAATGGGTGAGGAGGGGGGACCCTGTGGCCACTGCCACCAATGAATATAACAATGGGGGGGGCGCCTGTGGCCACCAATGATTATAGTAGTTATAATACGGGGGGTTGTCGGCGCACTGCGCCACCAATCATTATACTTTATAATATTGGGGAGGTTGGGGGCGCATTGCGCCACCAATGAATATACTTTATAATACTGGGGTTGGGGGGGAGGCGCACTGCGCCACCAATGAATATAATTAACACATTAATTTAAGTGAATATAGTTTATGCCTCGCAGGCTGTTGGTGCCGGCCATATCCCTTACCCGGCGTCTATGACTGCGCGCTGCGATCCGCCGCAATTAACCCCTCAGGTGCAGCACCTAAGGGGTTAAATGTGGTGAATCGCAGCACGCAGTCATAGAGGCTGGGTGCCGGGTATGGGATATGGCCGGCACCCGCAGCCTGCGTTTGTATTCAGGCATAAACTATATTCTTTGGTGGCGCAGTGGCCACAGCCCCTCCTCCTCCCTGCTATCAGTCCACTGGTGGCAGCGGCAGCAGTGGCACAGGGGCGAGGGACTGCCTCCTTCTCCCCTGTGCTGCTGAGGAGAACATGGCGTGCGATGAGGGCGGCGTGTGCCATGTCGGTTCAACTCGCGTGTGTCTACTGGATAAAAACCCTTTCATTCAACAGCGGAGGGTCTAGGCGCAAATGGTGACAAGACTACAAAGTCTTGTTGCCATTTTGCAATTCTAAGTCGCATTGGTGACCATTTTGGTCGCCATCTGGAGCCCTGTGAAGGGGTTGAAACAGCTCCACTCCTGTCGGTTGGCTGTGTCTGGTATTGCATCTGCGTCCTAAACACCAGCCTCAGCACATGCACGGGGCGAGGGCGAAAGGCAGCAAACCCTTATTTCTAATCGTAGTCGACCTGCGGATACCTGCGAATGTATTATACAGGTCATATATATCCACGCTGCTGTGTATATAGGTGTCTTACAAAAGCTGTGACGTCTCGGTGCACTTGCATCTGTTCCCTATATGATTCCCTCTCCTGTCCTGCTTTCCTATATTTCTCTTTCTCTCCCCCATCTCTTCTAATGATATGAGAGGGGTGGGCTGGGTCAGAAGTCCTTTGGCCCTCGGGACTATAGGGGGAAGGGGAGAGAGAGGACAAAGGCCATGGCGCTACTGTCCCTTTGTCTACAGAAGAGTGATAACTACCAGTGACCGCCTGCAGATGGCGCCAGACTGATTACAGCGAGCGGGATCCCTGCAGGCCCCATATACAGAGGGCTGTGTGTGCTGCCAGCTCGAGGGGGGGTCCGCTGGTGAAGGCTAGTTCTGATAAGGCCGTCTGATCCACGATGAGGAGACTCGCTTATCGTCTGCATGGCATTGCTCTCATAGCTCGCAGTTTGGGATTCTTAGCAAATTTAGAGTAATTTTCTTGTAGATATGGGGGAAAAAACTGTACCGATAGATAGATAGATAGATAGATAGATAGATAGATAGATAATAGATAGATAATAGATAGATAGATAATAGATAGATAATAGATAGATAGATAAATAGATAATAGATAGATAATAGATAGATAGATAATAGATAGATAATAGATAGATAGATAAATAGATAATAGATAGATAATAGATAGATAGATAATAGATAGATAATAGATAGATAGATAAATAGATAATAGATAGATAATAGATAGATAGATAATAGATAGATAATAGATAGATAGATAAATAGATAATAGATAGATAGATAGATAGATAGATAATAGATAGATAATAGATAGATAGATAGATAATAGATAATAGATAGATAATAGATAGATAGATAGATAGATAGATAGATAGATAGATAATAGATAGATAATAGATAGATAGATAGATAATAGATAGATAATAGATAGATAGATAGATAGATAGATAGATAGATGATAGATAATAGATAATAGATAGATAATAGATAGATAATAAATAGATAGATAGATAATAGATAGATAGATAGATAGATAATAGATAGATAATAGATAATAGATAGATAATAGATAGATAATAGATAGATAGATAATAGATAGATAATAGATAGATAGATAATAGATAGATAGATAGATAATAGATAGATAGATAATAGATAGATAGATAATAGATAATAGATAGATAATAGATAGATAATAGATAGATAATAGATAGATAGATAATAGATAGATAATAGATAGATAATAGATAGATAGATAATAGATAGATAATAGATAGATAGATAATAGATAATAGATAGATAGATAATAGATAGATAATAGATAGATAGATAGATAATAGATAGATAATAGATAGATAGATAATAGATAGATAGATAATAGATAATAGATAGATAGATAATAGATAGATAGATAGATAGATAGATAGATAATAGATATGAGATAGATAGATAGATAATAGATAATAGATATCTACACTATAAATATACAATGATCTCTCCAGTCTGCCCCATGACTGTATGTCTGATCCATCCACCATAGATATATATATATACAGTCTGCCCCATGACTGTATGTCTGATCCATCCA
Source organism: Bufo bufo (assembly GCF_905171765.1). Classification (NCBI taxonomy): domain Eukaryota; kingdom Metazoa; phylum Chordata; class Amphibia; order Anura; family Bufonidae; genus Bufo; species Bufo bufo. The sequence continues at coordinate 5,883,647 of NC_053389.1, read as the reverse complement.
CCATAGATATATATATATACAGTCTGCCCTATGACTGTATGTCTGATCCATCCACCATAGATATATATATATACAGTCCGCCCCATGACTGTATGTCTGATCCATCCACCATAGATATATATATACAGTCCGCCCTATGACTGTATGTCTGATCCATCCACTATAGATATATATATATACAGTCTGCCCCATGACTGTATGTCTGATCCATCCACTATAGATATATATATACAGTCTGCCCTATGACTGTATGTCTGATCCATCCACCATAGATATATATATACAGTCTGCCCCATGACTGTATGTCTGATCCATCCACCATAGATATATATATACAGTCCGCCCCATGACTGTATGTCTGATCCATCCACCATAGATATATATATACAGTCTGCCCCATGACTGTATGTCTGATCCATCCACCATAGATATATATATACAGTCCGCCCCATGACTGTATGTCTGATCCATCCACCATAGATATATATATATACAGTCTGCCCCATGACTGTATGTCTGATCCATCCACTATAGATATATATATACAGTCCGCCCCATGACTGTATGTCTGATCCATCCACTATAGATATATATATATATACAGTCCGCCCCATGACTGTATGTCTGATCCATCCACCATAGATATATATATATACAGTCTGCCCCATGACTGTATGTCTGATCCATCCACTATAGATATATATATATACAGTCTGCCCTATGACTGTATGTCTGATCCATCCACCATAGATATATATATATACAGTCTGCCCTATGACTGTATGTCTGATCCATCCACTATAGATATATATATATACAGTCCGCCCCATGACTGTATGTCTGATCCATCCACCATAGATATATATATATACAGTCCGCCCCATGACTGTATGTCTGATCCATCCACTATAGATATATATATATACAGTCTGCCCTATGACTGTATGTCTGATCCATCCACTATAGATATATATATATACAGTCCGCCCCATGACTGTATGTCTGATCCATCCACCATAGATATATATATATACAGTCTGCCCCATGACTGTATGTCTGATCCATCCACTATAGATATATATATACAGTCTGCCCTATGACTGTATGTCTGATCCATCCACCATAGATATATATATACAGTCCGCCCCATGACTGTATGTCTGATCCATCTACCATAGATATATATATACAGTCCGCCCCATGACTGTATGTCTGATCCATCCACTATAGATATATATATATACAGTCTGCCCCATGACTGTATGTCTGATCCATCCACTATAGATATATATATACAGTCTGCCCCATGACTGTATGTCTGATCCATCCACTATAGATATATATATATACAGTCCGCCCCATGACTGTATGTCTGATCCATCCACTATAGATATATATATATACAGTCCGCCCTATGACTGTATGTCTGATCCATCCACCATAGATATATATATACAGTCTGCCCCATGACTGTATGTCTGATCCATCCACTATAGATATATATATACAGTCCGCCCCATGACTGTATGTCTGATCCATCCACCATAGATATATATATACAGTCTGCCCCATGACTGTATGTCTGATCCATCCACTATAGATATATATATATACAGTCCGCCCCATGACTGTATGTCTGATCCATCCACCATAGATATATATATATATACAGTCCGCCCCATGACTGTATGTCTGATCCATCCACCATAGATATATATATACAGTCTGCCCCATGACTGTATGTCTGATCCATCCACCATAGATATATATATACAGTCCGCCCCATGACTGTATGTCTGATCCATCCACCATAGATATATATATATACAGTCTGCCCCATGACTGTATGTCTGATCCATCCACCATAGATATATATATACAGTCTGCCCCATGACTGTATGTCTGATCCATCCACTATAGATATATATATACAGTCTGCCCTATGACTGTATGTCTGATCCATCCACCATAGATATATATATATACAGTCCGCCCCATGACTGTATGTCTGATCCATCCACCATAGATATATATATACAGTCCGCCCCATGACTGTATGTCTGATCCATCCACTATAGATATATATATATATACAGTCCGCCCCATGACTGTATGTCTGATCCATCCACCATAGATATATATATATACAGTCTGCCCCATGACTGTATGTCTGATCCATCCACTATAGATATATATATATACAGTCTGCCCTATGACTGTATGTCTGATCCATCCACCATAGATATATATATATACAGTCTGCCCTATGACTGTATGTCTGATCCATCCACTATAGATATATATATATACAGTCCGCCCCATGACTGTATGTCTGATCCATCCACCATAGATATATATATATACAGTCCGCCCCATGACTGTATGTCTGATCCATCCACTATAGATATATATATATACAGTCTGCCCTATGACTGTATGTCTGATCCATCCACTATAGATATATATATATACAGTCCGCCCCATGACTGTATGTCTGATCCATCCACCATAGATATATATATATACAGTCTGCCCCATGACTGTATGTCTGATCCATCCACTATAGATATATATATACAGTCTGCCCTATGACTGTATGTCTGATCCATCCACCATAGATATATATATACAGTCCGCCCCATGACTGTATGTCTGATCCATCCACTATAGATATATATATATACAGTCCGCCCTATGACTGTATGTCTGATCCATCCACCATAGATATATATATACAGTCTGCCCCATGACTGTATGTCTGATCCATCCACTATAGATATATATATACAGTCCGCCCCATGACTGTATGTCTGATCCATCCACCATAGATATATATATACAGTCTGCCCCATGACTGTATGTCTGATCCATCCACTATAGATATATATATATACAGTCTGCCCCATGACTGTATGTCTGATCCATCCACCATAGATATATATATACAGTCTGCCCCATGACTGTATGTCTGATCCATCCACCATAGATATATATATACAGTCTGCCCCATGACTGTATGTCTGATCCATCCACCATAGATATATATATACAGTCCGCCCCATGACTGTATGTCTGATCCATCCACCATAGATATATATATATACAGTCTGCCCCATGACTGTATGTCTGATCCATCCACTATAGATATATATATACAGTCCGCCCCATGACTGTATGTCTGATCCATCCACTATAGATATATATATATACAGTCCGCCCCATGACTGTATGTCTGATCCATCCACCATAGATATATATATATACAGTCTGCCCTATGACTGTATGTCTGATCCATCCACTATAGATATATATATATACAGTCCGCCCCATGACTGTATGTCTGATCCATCCACTATAGATATATATATATACAGTCCGCCCCATGACTGTATGTCTGATCCATCCACCATAGATATATATATACAGTCTGCCCCATGACTGTATGTCTGATCCATCCACCATAGATATATATATACAGTCTGCCCCATGACTGTATGTCTGATCCATCCACTATAGATATATATATACAGTCCGCCCCATGACTGTATGTCTGATCCATCCACCATAGATATATATATATACAGTCTGCCCTATGACTGTATGTCTGATCCATCCACTATAGATATATATATATACAGTCCGCCCCATGACTGTATGTCTGATCCATCCACCATAGATATATATATACAGTCTGCCCCATGACTGTATGTCTGATCCATCCACCATAGATATATATATACAGTCTGCCCCATGACTGTATGTCTGATCCATCCACCATAGATATATATATATATACAGTCTGCCCCATGACTGTATGTCTGATCCATCCACCATAGATATATATATACAGTCCGCCCTATGACTGTATGTCTGATCCATCCACCATAGATATATATATACAGTCTGCCCCATGACTGTATGTCTGATCCATCCACCATAGATATATATATACAGTCTGCCCCATGACTGTATGTCTGATCCATCCACCATAGATATATATATATATACAGTCTGCCCCATGACTGTATGTCTGATCCATCCACCATAGATATATATATACAGTCCGCCCCATGACTGTATGTCTGATCCATCCACCATAGATATATATATATACAGTCTGCCCCATGACTGTATGTCTGATCCATCCACTATAGATATATATATATACAGTCCGCCCCATGACTGTATGTCTGATCCATCCACCATAGATATATATATACAGTCCGCCCCATGACTGTATGTCTGATCCATCCACTATAGATATATATATATACAGTCCGCCCCATGACTGTATGTCTGATCCATCCACCATAGATATATATATACAGTCCGCCCCATGACTGTATGTCTGATCCATCCACTATAGATATATATATATACAGTCTGCCCCATGACTGTATGTCTGATCCATCCACCATAGATATATATATACAGTCCGCCCCATGACTGTATGTCTGATCCATCCACCATAGATATATATATATACAGTCTGCCCTATGACTGTATGTCTGATCCATCCACTATAGATATATATATACAGTCCGCCCCATGACTGTATGTCTGATCCATCCACCATAGATATATATATATACAGTCTGCCCCATGACTGTATGTCTGATCCATCCACCATAGATATATATATACAGTCTGCCCCATGACTGTATGTCTGATCCATCCACCATAGATATATATATACAGTCCGCCCCATGACTGTATGTCTGATCCATCCACCATAGATATATATATACAGTCCGCCCCATGACTGTATGTCTGATCCATCCACCATAGATATATATATACAGTCTGCCCCATGACTGTATGTCTGATCCATCCACCATAGATATATATATACAGTCTGCCCCATGACTGTATGTCTGATCCATCCACTATAGATATATATATATACAGTCTGCCCCATGACTGTATGTCTGATCCATCCACTATATATATATATATACAGTCTGCCCCATGACTGTATGTCTGATCCATCCACCATAGATATATATATACAGTCTGCCCCATGACTGTATGTCTGATCCATCCACTATAGATATATATATACAGTCTGCCCTATGACTGTATGTCTGATCCATCCACCATAGATATATATATACAGTCTGCCCTATGACTGTATGTCTGATCCATCCACCATAGATATATATATATACAGTCTGCCCCATGACTGTATGTCTGATCCATCCACCATAGATATATATATACAGTCTGCCCCATGACTGTATGTCTGATCCATCCACTATAGATATATATATATACAGTCTGCCCTATGACTGTATGTCTGATCCATCCACCATAGATATATATATATACAGTCTGCCCCATGACTGTATGTCTGATCCATCCACTATAGATATATATATACAGTCTGCCCTATGACTGTATGTCTGATCCATCCACCATAGATATATATATACAGTCTGCCCCATGACTGTATGTCTGATCCATCCACCATAGATATATATATACAGTCCGCCCCATGACTGTATGTCTGATCCATCCACCATAGATATATATATATACAGTCCGCCCCATGACTGTATGTCTGATCCATCCACCATAGATATATATATACAGTCCGCCCCATGACTGTATGTCTGATCCATCCACCATAGATATATATATACAGTCCGCCCCATGACTGTATGTCTGATCCATCCACTATAGATATATATATACAGTCTGCCCCATGACTGTATGTCTGATCCATCCACCATAGATATATATATACAGTCCGCCCCATGACTGTATGTCTGATCCATCCACTATAGATATATATATACAGTCCGCCCCATGACTGTATGTCTGATCCATCCACTATAGATATATATATATACAGTCTGCCCTATGACTGTATGTCTGATACATCCACCATAGATATATATATATACAGTCTGCCCCATGACTGTATGTCTGATCCATCCACTATAGATATATATATATACAGTCCGCCCCATGACTGTATGTCTGATCCATCCACTATAGATATATATATATACAGTCCGCCCCATGACTGTATGTCTGATCCATCCACCATAGATATATATATATACAGTCCGCCCCATGACTGTATGTCTGATCCATCCACTATATATATATATATACAGTCTGCCCCATGACTGTATGTCTGATCCATCCACCATAGATATATATATACAGTCTGCCCCATGACTGTATGTCTGATCCATCCACTATAGATATATATATATACAGTCCGCCCCATGACTGTATGTCTGATCCATCCACCATAGATATATATATATACAGTCCGCCCCATGACTGTATGTCTGATCCATCCACCATAGATATATATATATACAGTCCGCCCCATGACTGTATGTCTGATCCATCCACCATAGATATATATATATACAGTCTGCCCCATGACTGTATGTCTGATCCATCCACCATAGATATATATATACAGTCCGCCCTATGACTGTATGTCTGATCCATCCACCATAGATATATATATATACAGTCCGCCCCATGACTGTATGTCTGATCCATCCACTATAGATATATATATACAGTCCGCCCCATGACTGTATGTCTGATCCATCCACCATAGATATATATATATACAGTCCGCCCCATGACTGTATGTCTGATCCATCCACTATAGATATATATATACAGTCTGCCCCATGACTGTATGTCTGATCCATCCACCATAGATATATATATATACAGTCCGCCCCATGACTGTATGTCTGATCCATCCACCATAGATATATATATATACAGTCTGCCCCATGACTGTATGTCTGATCCATCCACTATAGATATATATATACAGTCCGCCCCATGACTGTATGTCTGATCCATCCACCATAGATATATATATATACAGTCTGCCCCATGACTGTATGTCTGATCCATCCACCATAGATATATATATACAGTCTGCCCCATGACTGTATGTCTGATCCATCCACTATATATATATATATACAGTCCGCCCCATGACTGTATGTCTGATCCATCCACTATAGATATATATATATACAGTCCGCCCCATGACTGTATGTCTGATCCATCCACTATAGATATATATATATACAGTCCGCCCCATGACTGTATGTCTGATCCATCCACTATAGATATATATATATACAGTCCGCCCCATGACTGTATGTCTGATCCATCCACCATAGATATATATATATACAGTCTGCCCCATGACTGTATGTCTGATCCATCCACCATAGATATATATATATACAGTCCGCCCCATGACTGTATGTCTGATCCATCCACCATAGATATATATATACAGTCTGCCCCATGACTGTATGTCTGATCCATCCACTATATATATATATATACAGTCCGCCCCATGACTGTATGTCTGATCCATCCACTATATATATATATATACAGTCTGCCCCATGACTGTATGTCTGATCCATCCACCATAGATATATATATACAGTCTGCCCCATGACTGTATGTCTGATCCATCCACTATAGATATATATATATACAGTCCGCCCCATGACTGTATGTCTGATCCATCCACCATAGATATATATATATACAGTCCGCCCCATGACTGTATGTCTGATCCATCCACCATAGATATATATATATACAGTCTGCCCCATGACTGTATGTCTGATCCATCCACTATAGATATATATATACAGTCTGCCCCATGACTGTATGTCTGATCCATCCACCATAGATATATATATATACAGTCCGCCCTATGACTGTATGTCTGATCCATCCACTATAGATATATATATATACAGTCCGCCCCATGACTGTATGTCTGATCCATCCACCATAGATATATATATACAGTCTGCCCCATGACTGTATGTCTGATCCATCCACTATAGATATATATATACAGTCCGCCCCATGACTGTATGTCTGATCCATCTACCATAGATATATATATATACAGTCTGCCCCATGACTGTATGTCTGATCCATCCACTATAGATATATATATATACAGTCCGCCCCATGACTGTATGTCTGATCCATCCACTATAGATATATATATACAGTCTGCCCCATGACTGTATGTCTGATCCATCCACCATAGATATATATATATACAGTCTGCCCCATGACTGTATGTCTGATCCATCCACCATAGATATATATATATACAGTCTGCCCTATGACTGTATGTCTGATCCATCCACTATAGATATATATATATACAGTCCGCCCCATGACTGTATGTCTGATCCATCCACCATAGATATATATATACAGTCTGCCCCATGACTGTATGTCTGATCCATCCACTATAGATATATATATACAGTCCGCCCCATGACTGTATGTCTGATCCATCTACCATAGATATATATATATACAGTCTGCCCCATGACTGTATGTCTGATCCATCCACTATAGATATATATATATACAGTCCGCCCCATGACTGTATGTCTGATCCATCCACTATAGATATATATATACAGTCTGCCCCATGACTGTATGTCTGATCCATCCACCATAGATATATATATATACAGTCCGCCCCATGACTGTATGTCTGATCCATCCACTATAGATATATATATACAGTCTGCCCCATGACTGTATGTCTGATCCATCCACCATAGATATATATATATACAGTCCGCCCCATGACTGTATGTCTGATCCATCCACCATAGATATATATATATACAGTCCGCCCCATGACTGTATGTCTGATCCATCCACCATAGATATATATATATACAGTCTGCCCTATGACTGTATGTCTGATCCATCCACTATAGATATATATATATACAGTCTGCCCCATGACTGTATGTCTGATCCATCCACCATAGATATATATATATATACAGTCTGCCCCATGACTGTATGTCTGATCCATCCACTATAGATATATATATACAGTCTGCCCCATGACTGTATGTCTGATCCATCCACCATAGATATATATATATACAGTCCGCCCCATGACTGTATGTCTGATCCATCCACCATAGATATATATATATATACAGTCTGCCCCATGACTGTATGTCTGATCCATCCACTATAGATATATATATACAGTCCGCCCCATGACTGTATGTCTGATCCATCCACCATAGATATATATATATACAGTCCGCCCCATGACTGTATGTCTGATCCATCCACCATAGATATATATATATACAGTCTGCCCTATGACTGTATGTCTGATCCATCCACTATAGATATATATATATACAGTCTGCCCCATGACTGTATGTCTGATCCATCCACCATAGATATATATATATATACAGTCTGCCCCATGACTGTATGTCTGATCCATCCACTATAGATATATATATACAGTCCGCCCCATGACTGTATGTCTGATCCATCCACCATAGATATATATATATACAGTCCGCCCCATGACTGTATGTCTGATCCATCCACCATAGATATATATATATACAGTCCGCCCCATGACTGTATGTCTGATCCATCCACTATAGATATATATATACAGTCTGCCCCATGACTGTATGTCTGATCCATCCACCATAGATATATATATATACAGTCTGCCCTATGACTGTATGTCTGATCCATCCACCATAGATATATATATATACAGTCCGCCCTATGACTGTATGTCTGATCCATCCACCATAGATATATATATATACAGTCCGCCCCATGACTGTATGTCTGATCCATCCACCATAGATATATATATATACAGTCCGCCCCATGACTGTATGTCTGATCCATCCACCATAGATATATATATATACAGTCCGCCCCATGACTGTATGTCTGATCCATCCACCATAGATATATATATACAGTCTGCCCCATGACTGTATGTCTGATCCATCCACCATAGATATATATATATACAGTCTGCCCCATGACTGTATGTCTGATCCATCCACTATAGATATATATATACAGTCTGCCCCATGACTGTATGTCTGATCCATCCACCATAGATATATATATATACAGTCCGCCCCATGACTGTATGTCTGATCCATCCACCATAGATATATATATACAGTCCGCCCCATGACTGTATGTCTGATCCATCCACCATAGATATATATATACAGTCTGCCCCATGACTGTATGTCTGATCCATCCACTATAGATATATATATATACAGTCTGCCCTATGACTGTATGTCTGATCCATCCACCATAGATATATATATACAGTCCGCCCCATGACTGTATGTCTGATCCATCCACTATAGATATATATATATACAGTCTGCCCCATGACTGTATGTCTGATCCATCCACCATAGATATATATATATACAGTCCGCCCCATGACTGTATGTCTGATCCATCCACCATAGATATATATATACAGTCCGCCCCATGACTGTATGTCTGATCCATCCACCATAGATATATATATACAGTCTGCCCCATGACTGTATGTCTGATCCATCCACTATAGATATATATATACAGTCCGCCCCATGACTGTATGTCTGATCCATCCACTATAGATATATATATATACAGTCTGCCCTATGACTGTATGTCTGATCCATCCACTATAGATATATATATATACAGTCTGCCCTATGACTGTATGTCTGATCCATCCACCATAGATATATATATATACAGTCCGCCCCATGACTGTATGTCTGATCCATCCACTATAGATATATATATATACAGTCTGCCCCATGACTGTATGTCTGATCCATCCACTATAGATATATATATACAGTCCGCCCCATGACTGTATGTCTGATCCATCCACTATAGATATATATATATACAGTCTGCCCTATGACTGTATGTCTGATCCATCCACCATAGATATATATATATACAGTCCGCCCCATGACTGTATGTCTGATCCATCCACTATAGATATATATATATACAGTCTGCCCCATGACTGTATGTCTGATCCATCCACTATAGATATATATATACAGTCCGCCCCATGACTGTATGTCTGATCCATCCACTATAGATATATATATATACAGTCTGCCCCATGACTGTATGTCTGATCCATCCACTATAGATATATATATACAGTCCGCCCCATGACTGTATGTCTGATCCATCCACTATAGATATATATATACAGTCCGCCCCATGACTGTATGTCTGATCCATCCACTATAGATATATATATATACAGTCTGCCCTATGACTGTATGTCTGATCCATCCACTATAGATATATATATATACAGTCTGCCCTATGACTGTATGTCTGATCCATCCACTATAGATATATATATATACAGTCTGCCCCATGACTGTATGTCTGATCCATCCACCATAGATATATATATACAGTCCGCCCCATGACTGTATGTCTGATCCATCCACCATAGATATATATATACAGTCCGCCCCATGACTGTATGTCTGATCCATCCACTATAGATATATATATACAGTCTGCCCCATGACTGTATGTCTGATCCATCCACTATAGATATATATATACAGTCTGCCCCATGACTGTATGTCTGATCCATCCACTATAGATATATATATATACAGTCTGCCCCATGACTGTATGTCTGATCCATCCACTATAGATATATATATACAGTCCGCCCCATGACTGTATGTCTGATCCATCCACTATAGATATATATATATATACAGTCCGCCCCATGACTGTATGTCTGATCCATCCACCATAGATATATATATACAGTCTGCCCCATGACTGTATGTCTGATCCATCCACCATAGATATATATATACAGTCTGCCCCATGACTGTATGTCTGATCCATCCACTATAGATATATATATACAGTCTGCCCCATGACTGTATGTCTGATCCATCCACTATAGATATATATATACAGTCCGCCCCATGACTGTATGTCTGATCCATCCACTATAGATATATATATATATACAGTCCGCCCCATGACTGTATGTCTGATCCATCCACCATAGATATATATATACAGTCTGCCCCATGACTGTATGTCTGATCCATCCACTATAGATATATATATACAGTCCGCCCCATGACTGTATGTCTGATACATCCACCATAGATATATATATATACAGTCTGCCCCATGACTGTATGTCTGATCCATCCACCATAGATATATATATATACAGTCCGCCCCATGACTGTATGTCTGATCCATCCACTATAGATATATATATATATACAGTCCGCCCCATGACTGTATGTCTGATCCATCCACTATAGATATATATATACAGTCCGCCCTATGACTGTATGTCTGATCCATCCACTATAGATATATATATACAGTCTGCCCCATGACTGTATGTCTGATCCATCCACTATAGATATATATATACAGTCCGCCCCATGACTGTATGTCTGATCCATCCACCATAGATATATATATACAGTCTGCCCCATGACTGTATGTCTGATCCATCCACCATAGATATATATATACAGTCCGCCCCATGACTGTATGTCTGATCCATCCACTATAGATATATATATATACAGTCTGCCCTATGACTGTATGTCTGATCCATCCACTATAGATATATATATACAGTCCGCCCCATGACTGTATGTCTGATCCATCCACCATAGATATATATATATACAGTCTGCCCCATGACTGTATGTCTGATCCATCCACTATAGATATATATATACAGTCCGCCCTATGACTGTATGTCTGATCCATCCACCATAGATATATATATATACAGTCCGCCCCATGACTGTATGTCTGATCCATCCACTATAGATATATATATACAGTCCGCCCCATGACTGTATGTCTGATCCATCCACTATAGATATATATATATATACAGTCTGCCCCATGACTGTATGTCTGATCCATCCACCATAGATATATATATATACAGTCTGCCCCATGACTGTATGTCTGATCCATCCACTATAGATATATATATACAGTCTGCCCCATGACTGTATGTCTGATCCATCCACTATAGATATATATATACAGTCTGCCCTATGACTGTATGTCTGATCCATCCACCATAGATATATATATATACAGTCTGCCCCATGACTGTATGTCTGATCCATCCACCATAGATATATATATATACAGTCTGCCCCATGACTGTATGTCTGATCCATCCACCATAGATATATATATACAGTCCGCCCCATGACTGTATGTCTGATCCATCCACTATAGATATATATATATACAGTCCGCCCCATGACTGTATGTCTGATCCATCCACCATAGATATATATATATACATTCCGCCATTTGATCCGTTCTCCACCTCTCCAGCGATGGCTGACGGCCGGGGAGCGATGTGACTGCTGCGTAGAGCGGAGCGGCTTCTATCCGTATATCAGGGTCCCATGAATGGAATGACTATATAAGGTCGGGTTCACATCACGTTTTATGCCTCCGTCTGACATATAAGTCAGCGCACCACGTACTGGTGTCCTACACAGTCCGGTAAAAAAAAAGTATATGTTTTTTTTATTTTAAATGGAAGTCTATGGTGAACGTATGCCTCTGTATGGCATCGGTCTGAGATGGGAAACATGTAATGTAAACCCACCGTAACCCGATTGCTATACCCATGTCCTCCGGCCTGGCACACACCGTGCATCGCCCCATGCTCGCCCACCAGAGACGCAGGAGCTTTCCCTTCTATAATGTGACCCAAAAATGCAAAGGACGTGTAATTAAAAGCCCAGGCCGAGGGCCGACGTCCACCACTGGCAGCATTCGTCCTTTTGTGAGGGGAGACATGCCCTCCGGCCAGCGCTGTGCACTCTCCCTTTCTGTGCTCCTTCAGGTCATGTCCATGGTCTCATTTTTACATGTCCGCATTGTCTGGATCCCCTTTATAGGACATGCGGAGGTTGGAGGACTGTATAATGCTGTAATCCACAGAGGTTTATGTGAGAAAATCCAGTCTATACGGGAGGCTGTCAATGGCCTTAGTGCATATCATCAATATTAATGTGAGGCGTATTCACATAATCGCATCCCTCCTCCAGCCTGGGTGTCATGGAGGCCCGCTCCTCTATACAGCCACACAGGAATAATCCAGAACCAGGTCCAGCGATCTAGAACCCAGTCAGCCTGGTACCTGGGGCAGCCATCACGGCATTGGCGTTCTAACAAGTCATCACGTGCCATCAGCAGATGTGGTCTGGAGAGCCCCGGATTATCAGACGGTGACGGCCATATTACTGCCGTACATCGGTCACCTTGATTAGAGGAATACTATACACTCAGCGCCGCCAGGGTACTTGCTACCAGCGCTAGTCTTGTCCAAGTTCATCTCATTCTCCCTCTTCGCCGGCCCAGACAGCGGCCTATCAATAGGTTAATCCTGAGGTCGGTAGGTCAGGATTATTGAGAAAGTGATTAGGTCCCCGTCAGATCAATTCCTCCTTAGCTGCCCCTCCCTGGGCACATAAACACCATTGATTTTGTGTGTGTTTAACATGTCTGTGGAAGGACATTGATCTGGAGAGGGTCGGGAGGGGTGAGCAGGTTCTCTGGCACCCTCGCTTGCCGCAGACATGTCTCCATGTTACACCAGTCACACGGGGACCCCAATGCCGCTGGTTAGACCCCGGATTAGGCAGTTGTCAAGCCCCCACGTCCTGCCGCTGACCCTTGCACATGACTTAGCATTTCTCTCCAGGATCATTTATCACAAGCGTTTTCCTCTGGTGGCACAGAAGCATCTTATTTTGGATTTGTTTGGTAGATGAGGTTCACGTGGACGTAGCCGGATCCGTTATGTACACGTCCCATCGTCCTAAATATAAGATGAAGCAGAGAGTGAAGCCGGCAGCGCTCCTGAACTGTCTGCAGCAGAGCGGTCACCAGATCCTTTCCCTATATTCCTGACATGGCAGAGTCATCCATGGGGAGCGCAGGACATTTACCACAATTTGCTGGCCTGTGCATGTTTCTCCTGATAATTTGCCTGCTAAGGGGCTTTTGGGTAAATAGCGTTTTCCCCTCTGGTGCATGGTGAGCCGCCACGATTAAGGAAATCTAGGAGGAGGTTGAAGAATATGATGCAGCGGGATTTTCAAGCTCTTATCATAACGGTACAAACCGAGTCGGACTTGACCTTGGATCCACTGGAGGAAATAACTCTCGAAATCCAATCTACAGTGACCTATATTATGGTATCGATAACAGATTATAGGTGAATTAGCTGCAAAAATAAGAGAGTCGGTGGCTGAAAGAGATCTGCACCAAATGCTCGGCGTCATGGCTCTGACCTGGGCCCATTAGAAGATCCTCTTATTCTCCAGGCCCAATCTGTCCATGTTAGGGGGTATTTATATAATCTGAAGCATTAACAGGCTTTTCGATGGTCGCGCATCTACTGTGGTTGCCGATACACCACTATAGACGGGGCTTGAAGCTTTTGGACAGCGGGGACATTACATCATTATGGATGCAGTGCAGTCAGGTCAACGTGCTTTACGGAAGGAGATCAGTGGTGGAGGGCAGAAGAACAGTTTTGGATATGCAAAATATCTCGATCCTGGACAACACCCTGACACCTGGTCAACACCCTGACACCTGGTCAACACCCTGACACCTGGTCAACACCCTGACACCTGGTCAACACCCTGACACCTGGACAACACCCTGACATCGTCACCAACTTACTATGGACTGCTCACTATAGCGGGAGGACAAGATGTGGCAGTGCCAGGAGCCCAGTGGTCATCGGGGGCCCTCAGCTAATTATGATCATCTCTTTCACAGGGAGGTTTGTCTTATAGATGAGATAACTGAGATTTAGGCTGACCACAAACGTCACATGATATAAAACATCTAAAAAGAGCATAAAATAGTGCCAAAAAAGAGAACAACTGATACACTAGCAGCTGTCATGTCACCACCGCGGATATAGCACCTCATAGCTTGTGTGTTACATGTGGACATACACAGTTATAGGGATACTTTACTTTTAAACAGGCTCAGAATTGCTTAACACCAATGCAGTGTGTCGGGTCTTTAAAGATGGTGCCCGCTCCTGAGCTGAGCAGGTGCCATAACCAGTGTTGTCTGCTGGTTTACATAGCAGACACCCAGAACTGATACCTGTGAGCACCAATAACATTGATCACAGACATTTAACCCTCAGATACTGTGGTCAAATGAGACACAACATCTGGGAGGCTTTTGCCCAGGAGTGTTGCGCTCCTGGGGCCTGAACAGTTCCCCTGCATGGTGATCGTGGGAGACATTTAGTTGCTGTGATGGCCTTGAGCCTTCGGAAGACTCAAGGCTACCATGGCAAGATGTTCCTATGGGGCCGTGCTTGTGGCAGGGCTCAGTAAGGCTACTTTCACACTTGCAGCAGAGTGATCCGGCAAGCAGTTCCGTCGCCTCAACTGCCTGCCGGATCCGGCAAAACGTATGCCAACTGATGGCATTTGTAAGACTGATCAGGATCCTCATCAGTCAGAAAAATGCATTGAAAGGCCGGATCCGTCTTTCCGGTGTCATCCGGATCCGGCATTTATTTTATTCACCTTCGCATGCGCAGACCGGAAGGACGGATCCGGTATTTTGAATAATACACTAATACATTCCTATGGAAAAAAATGCATTCAGGCAAGTCTTCAGTTTTTTGGGCCGGAAATAAAACTGTAGCATGCTGCGGTTTTATCTTTTGCCTGATCGGTCAAAATGACTGAACGGAAGACGTCCTGATGCATCCTGAACGGATTACTCTCCATTCAGAATGCATGGGGATATGCCTGATCAGTTATTTTCCAGCATTGAGCCCTTTTGACGGAACTCAGTGCTGGAAAAGAAAAACGACAGTGTGAAAGTACCCGAAGAACATATTAAATCTCCGATAGCCTGGTCATCATTGCAGTCTGTAGAAGAAGTGATGTAACTATTGCATGTTCAAGTCTTCTAAGGGGACTTAATATAAGTGAACAAAAAAAGTAAAAAAAAAAAAAAAGGTAAATAAAAAATAAAGATCACCGCTGCTTCCCAAAATGCCCATTGGGGTTCAGAATATGGTGATACAAAACAAAAATAATTTTTTTCAGTATTAAAACACAAGAAAAACTATATAAATGTGGTATCACTGTAATTGTACTGACCCGGAGAGTAAAGAGAACAGGTCAGTTTTATCTCATAGCTCCTTAAGGCATTTGGACGTAACTGTATGTCCAATTTGCAAGTGACTTACTGCATTTGGATGTACAGTCATGTCCAATCTGCTTACCGGGGCTGTGACACTATAAAGTGTCCACTCTCCCCAAGAGCAGACCCACCGGGGAAGCCGGCAAGGGACCAATCAGAGTGGTCCCTTGCCAGCAAGCTCTCTGATTGGTTAGTCTCTGCAGACTAACCAATCAGAGCGCTTTAGGCTCCATTCACACGTCCGGAAATGGGTCCACATCCGTTCCGCAATTTTGCGGAACGGGTGCGGACCCATTCATTTTCTATGGTGAAAAAAGGTAAAAAAATAAAATCAATAAAAATGTAAATAAAAGTAAAATAAAAATTGTCTTTTCTCATATCCATTCATTTATAAGTCATTAACAAATGAAAAATTTAAAAACTACACATGATTGGTATCGCCGCGTCCATAGCAACCTGATCTATAAAAAGTATCATGTTACTAATCCCACGTGGTGAACATAACATAGTACATAAGGCCGAAAAAAGACATCTATCCATCCAGTTCAGCCTGTTATCCTGCAAGTTGATCCAGAGGAAGGCAACAAAAAAACCTGTGAGGTAAAAGTCAATTTTCCCCACTTTTAAGGGGAAAAACATTCCTTCCCGACTCCAATCAGGCATCAGAATAACTCCCTGGACCAACGACCCCTCTCTAGTAGCTATAACCTGTAATATTATTACACTCCAGAAATACATCCAGGCCCCTCCTGAATTCCTTTATTGTACTCACCATCACCACCTCCTCAGGCAGAGAGTCCATAGTCTCACTGCTCTTACAGTAAAGAGTCCATAGTCTCACTGCTCTTACAGTATAGAGTCCATAGTCTCACTGCTCTTACAGTAAAGAGTCCATAGTCTCACTGCTCTTACAGTAAAGAGTCCATAGTCTCACTGCTCTTACAGTATAGAGTCCATAGTCTTACTGCTCTTACAGTACAGAGTCCATAGTCTCACTGCTCTTACAATAGAGTCCATAGTCTCACTGCTCTTACAGTACAGAGTCCATAGTCTCACTGCTCTTACAATAGAGTCCATAGTCTCACTGCTCTTACAGTAAAGAGTCCATAGTCTCACTGCTCTTACAGTAAAGAGTCCATAGTCTCACTGCTCTTACAGTAAAGAGTCCATAGTCTCACTGCTCGCACAGTATAGAGTCCATAGTCTCACTGCTCTTACAGTAAAGAGTCCATAGTCTCACTGCTCTTACAGTAAAGAGTCCATAGTCTCACTGCTCTTACAGTAAAGAGTCCATAGTCTCACTGCTCTTACAGTAAAGAGTCCATTGTCTCACTGCTCTTACAGTAAAGAGTCCATAGTCTCACTGCTCTTACAGTAAAGAGTCCATAGTCTCACCGCTCTTACAGTAAAGAGTCCATTGTCTCACTGCTCTTACAGTAAAGAGTCCATAGTCTCACTGCTCTTACAGTAAAGAGTCCATAGTCTCACTGCTCTTACAGTAAAGAGTCCATAGTCTCACTGCTCTTACAGTATAGAGTCTATAGTCTCACTGCTCTTACAGTATATAGTCCATAGTCTCACTGCTCTTACAGTAAAGAGTCCATAGTCTCACTGCTCTTACAGTAAAGAGTCCATAGTCTCACTGCTCTTACAGTAAAGAGTCCATAGTCTCACTGCTCTTACAGTAAAGAGTCCATAGTCTCACTGCTCTTACAGTAAAGAGTCCATAGTCTCACTGCTCTTACAGTACAGAGTCCATAGTCTCACTGCTCTTACAGTATAGAGTCCATAGTCTCACTGCTCTTACAGTAAAGAGTCCATAGTCTCACTGCTCTTACAGTATAGAGTCCATAGTCTCACTGCTCTTACCGTACAGAGTCCATAGTCTCACTGCTCTTACAGTGCAGAGTCCATAGTCTCACTGCTCTTACAGTAAAGAGTCCATAGTCTCACTGCTCTTACCGTAAAGAGTCCATAGTCTCACCGCTCTTACAGTATAGAGTCCATAGTCTCACTGCTCTTACAGTAAAGAGTCCATAGTCTCACTGCTCTTACCGTACAGAGTCCATAGTCTCACTGCTCTTACAGTGCAGAGTCCATAGTCTCACTGCTCTTACAGTAAAGAGTCCATAGTCTCACTGCTCTTACCGTAAAGAGTCCATAGTCTCACCGCTCTTACAGTATAGAGTCCATAGTCTCACTGCTCTTACAGTAAAGAGTCCATAGTCTCACTGCTCTTACA
Organism: Bufo bufo; assembly: GCF_905171765.1. Classification (NCBI taxonomy): domain Eukaryota; kingdom Metazoa; phylum Chordata; class Amphibia; order Anura; family Bufonidae; genus Bufo; species Bufo bufo. The sequence continues at coordinate 5,864,299 of NC_053389.1, read as the reverse complement.
GTATAGAGTCCATAGTCTCACTGCTCTTACCGTTTAGAGTCCATAGTCTCACTGCTCTTACAGTAAAGAGTCCATAGTCTCACTGCTCTTACAGTAAAGAGTCCATAGTCTCACTGCTCTTACAGTAAAGAGTCCATAGTCTCACTGCTCTTACCGTAAAGAGTCCATAGTCTCACTGCTCTTACAGTAAAGAGTCCATAGTCTCACTGCTCTTACAGTAAAGTGTCCATAGTCTCACTGCTCTTACAGTAAAGTGTCCATAGTCTCACTGCTCTTACTGTAAAGAGTCCATAGTCTCACTGCTCTTACAGTAAAGAGTCCATAGCCTCACTGCTCTTATAGTATAGAGTCCATAGTCTCACTGCTCTTACAGTAAAGTGTCCATAGTCTCACTGCTCTTACTGTAAAGAGTCCATAGTCTCACTGCTCTTACAGTAAAGAGTCCATAGTCTCACTGCTCTTACAGTAAAGAATCCATAGTCTCACTGCTCTTACAGTAAAGTGTCCATAGTCTCACTGCTCTTACTGTAAAGAGTCATTAGTCTCACTGCTCTTATAGTATAGAGTCCATAGTCTCACTGCTCTTACAGTAAAGTGTCCATAGTCTCACTGCTCTTACTGTAAAGAGTCCATAGTCTCACTGCTCTTATAGTATAGAGTCCATAGTCTCACTGCTCTTACAGTAAAGAGTCCATAGTCTCACTGCTCTTACAGTACAGAGTCCATAGTCTTATTGCTCTTACAGTAAAGAGTCCATAGTCTCACTGCTCTTACAGTAAAGAGTCCATAGTCTCACTGCTCTTACAGTATAGAGTCCATAGTCTCACTGCTCTTACAGTAAAGAGTCCATATTCTCACTGCTCTTACAGTAAAGAGTCCATAGTCTCACTGCTCTTACAGTATAGTGTCCATAGTCTCACTGCTCTTACAGTAAAGAATCCATAGTCTCACTGCTCTTACAATAAAGAGTCCATAGTCTCACTGCTCTTACAGTAAAGAGTCCATAGTCTCACTGCTCTTACAGTAAAGAGTCCATAGTCTCACTGCTCTTACAGTAAAGAATCCATAGTCTCACTGCTCTTACAGTAGAGTCCATAGTCTCACTGCTCTTACAGTAAAGAGTCCATAGTCTCACTGCTCTTACAGTAAAGAGTCCATAGTCTCACTGCTCTTACAGTAAAGAGTCCATAGTCTCACTGCTCTTACCGTAAAGAGGCCATAGTCTCACTGCTCTTACAGTAAAGAGTCCATAGTCTCACTGCTCTTACAGTATATAGTCCATAGTCTCACTGCTCTTACAGTAAAGAGTCCATAGTCTCACTGCTCTTACAGTAAAGAGCCCATAGTCTCACTGCTCTTACTGTAAAGAGTCCATAGTCTCACTGCTCTTACAGTATAGAGTCCATAGTCTCACTGCTCTTACAGTAAAGAGTCCATAGTCTCACTGCTCTTACAGTAAAGAGTCCATAGTCTCACTGCTCTTACAGTAAAGAGTCCATAGTCTCACTGCTCTTACAGTATAGAGTTCCATAGTCTCACTGCTCTTACTGTAAAGAGTCCATAGTCTCACTGCTCTTACAGTAAGGAGTCCATAGTCTCACTGCTCTTACAGTAAAGAGTCCATAGTCTCACTGCTCTTACAGTATAGAGTCCATAGTCTCACTGCTCTTACTGTAAAGAGTCCATAGTCTCACTGCTCTTACAGTATAGAGTCCATAGTCTCACTGCTCTTACAGTAAAGAGTCCATAGTCTCACTGCTCTTACAGTAAAGAGTCCATAGTCTCACTGCTCTTACAGTAAAGAGTCCATAGTCTCACTGCTCTTACAGTAAAGAGTCCATAGTCTCATTGCTCTTACAGTAAAGAGTCCATAGTCTCACTGCTCTTACAGTAAAGAGTCCATAGTCTCACTGCTCTTACAGTAAAGAATCCATAGTCTCACTGCTCTTACAGTATAGAGTCCATAGTCTCACTGCTCTTACAGTAAAGAGTCCATAGTCTCACTGCTCTTACAGTAAAGAGCCCATAGTCTCACTGCTCTTACTGTAAAGAGTCCATAGTCTCACTGCTCTTACAGTAAAGAGTCAATAGTCTCACTGATCTTACAGTAAAGAGTCCATAGTCTCACCGCTCTTACAGTAAAGAGTCCATAGTCTCACTGCTCTTACAGTAAAGAGTCCATAGTCTCACTGCTCTTACAGTAAAGAGTCCATAGTCTCACTGCTCTTACAGTAAAGAGCCCATAGTCTCACTGCTCTTACAGTAAAGAGTCCATAGTCTCACTGCTCTTACACTAAAGAGTCCATAGTCTCACTGCTATTACAGTAAAGAGTCCATAGTCTCACTGCTCTTACAGTAAAGAGTCCATAGTCTCACTGCTCTTACAGTAAAGAGTCCATAGTCTCACTGCTTTTACAGTATAGAGTCTATAGTCTCACTGCTCTTACAGTAAAGAGTCCATAGTCTCACTGCTCTTACAGTAAAGAGCCCATAGTCTCACTGCTCTTACAGTAAAGAGTCCATAGTCTCACTGCTCTTACAGTAAAGAGTCCATAGTCTCACTGCTCTTACAGTAAAGAGTCCATAGTCTCACTGCTCTTACTGTATATAGTCCATAGTCTCACTGCTCTTACAGTATATAGTCCATAGTCTCACTGCTCTTACAGTAAAGAGTCCATAGTCTCACTGCTCTTACAGTAAAGAGTCCATAGTCTCACTGCTCTTACAGTATAGAGTCCATAGTCTCACTGCTCTTACAGTAAAGAGTCCATAGTCTCGCTGCTCTTACAGTAAAGAGTCCATAGTCTCACTGCTCTTACAGTAAAGAGTCCATAGTCTCACTGCTCTTACAGTAAAGAGTCCATAGTCTCACTGCTCTTACAGTATAGAGTCCATAGTCTCACTGCTCTTACAGTATAGAGTCCATAGTCTCACTGCTCTTACAGTAAAGAGTCCATAGTCTCACTGCTCTTACAGTAAAGAGTCCATAGTCTCACTGCTCTTACAGTAAAGAGTCCATAGTCTCACTGCTCTTACAGTAAAGAGTCCATAGTCTCACTGCTCTTACAGTAAAGAGTCCATAGTCTCACTGCTCTTACAGTAAAGAGTCCATATTCTCACTGCTCTTACAGTATAGAATCCATAGTCTCGCCGCTCTTACAGTATAGAGTCCATAGTCTCACTGCTCTTACCGTAAAGAGTCCATAGTCTCACTGCTCTTACAGTAAAGAGTCCATAGTCTCACTGCTCTTACAGTATAGAGTCCATAGTCTCACTGCTCTTACTGTAAAGAGTCCATAGTCTCACTGCTCTTACAGTAAAGAGTCCATAGTCTCACTGCTCTTACAGTAAAGAGTCCATAGTCTCACTGCTCTTACAGTAAAGAGTCTATAGTCTCACTGCTCTTACCGTAAAGAGTCCATAGTCTCACTGCTCTTACCGTAAAGAGTCTATAGTCTCACTGCTCTTACAGTAAAGAGTCCATAGTCTCACTGCTCTTACAGTAAAGAGTCCATAGTCTCACTGCTCTTACAGTACAGAGTCCATAGTCTCACTGCTCTTACAGTAAAGAGTCCATAGTCTCACTGCTCTTACAGTAAATAGTCCATAGTCTCACTGCTCTTACAGTATATAGTCCATAGTCTCACTGCTCTTACAGTAAAGAGTCCATAGTCTCACTGCTCTTACAGTAAAGAGCTCCATAGTCTCACTGCTCTTACCGTAAAGAGTCCATAATCTCACGGCTCTTACAGTATAGAGTCCATAGTCTCACTGCTCTTACAGTAAAGAGTCCATAGTCTCACTGCTCTTACAGTATAGAGTCCATAGTCTCACTGCTCTTACCGTAAAGAGTCCATAATCTCATGGCTCTTACAGTATAGAGTCCATAGTCTCACTGCTCTTACAGTAAAGAGTCCATAGTCTCACTGCTCTTACAGTAAATAGTCCATAGTCTCACTGCTCTTACAGTATATAGTCCATAGTCTCACTGCTCTTACAGTAAAGAGTCCATAGTCTCACTGCTCTTACAGTATAGAGTCCATAGTCTCACTGCTCTTACAGTAAAGAGTCCATAGTCTCACTGCTCTTACAGTATAGAGTCCATAGTCTCACTGCTCTTACAGTAAAGAGTCCATAGTCTCACCGCTCTTACAGTAAAGAGTCCACAGTCTCACTGATCTTACAGTAAAGAGTCCATAGTCTCACTGCTCTTACAGTATAGAGTCCATAGTCTCACTGCTCTTACAGTAAAGAGTCCATAGTCTCACTGCTCTTACAGTAAAGAGTCCATAGTCTCACTGCTCTAACAGTAAAGAGTCTATAGTCTCACTGCTCTTACAGTATAGAGTCCATAGTCTCACTGCTCTTACAGTATAGAGTCCATAGTCTCACTGCTCTTACCGTAAAGAGTCCATAGTCTCACTGCTCTTACAGTATAGAGTCCATAGTCTCACTGCTCTTACAGTAAAGAGTCCATAGTCTCACTGCTCTTACAGTATAGAGTCCATAGTCTCACTGCTCTTACAGTAAAGAGTCCATAGTCTCACTGCTCTTACAGTAAAGAGTCCATAGTCTCACTGCTCTTACAGTAAAGAGTCCATAGTCTCACTGCTCTTACAGTAAAGAGTCCATAGTCTCATTGCTCTTACAGTAAAGAGTCCATAGTCTCACCGCTCTTACAGTAAAGAGTCTATAGTCTCACTGCTCTTACAGTAAAGAGTCCATAGTCTCACTGCTCTTACAGTATAGAGTCCATAGTCTCACTGCTCTTACAGTATAGAGTCCATAGTCTCACTGCTCTTACAGTAAAGAGTCCATAGTCTCACTGCTCTTACAGTAAAGAGTCCACAGTCTCACTGCTCTTACAGTATAGAGTCCATAGTCTCACTGCTCTTACAGTATAGAGTCCATAGTCTCACTGCTCTTACAGTATATAGTCCATAGTCTCACTGCTCTTACAGTAAAGAGTCCATAGTCTCACTGTTCTTACAGTATAGAGTCCATAGTCTCACTGCTCTTACAGTATAGAGTCCATAGTCTCACTGCTCTTACAGTACAGAGTCCATAGTCTCACTGCTCTTACAGTAAAGAGTCCATAGTCTCACTGCTCTCACAGTAAAGAGTCCATAGTCTCACTGCTCTTACAGTATAGAGTCCATAGTCTCACTGCTCTTACAGTATAGAGTCCATAGTCTCACTGCTCTTACAGTAAAGAGTCCATAGTCTCACTGCTCTTACAGTATAGAGTCCATAGTCTCACTGCTCTTACAGTATAGAGTCCATAGTCTCACTGCTCTTACAGTAAAGAGTCCATAGTCTCACTGCTCTTACAGTATAGAGTCCATAGTCTCCCTGCTCTTACAGTAAAGAATCCATAGTCTCACTGCTCTTACTGTAAAGAGTCCATTGTCTCACTGCTCTTACAGTAAAGAGTCCATAGTCTCACTGCTCTCACAGTAAAGAGTCCATAGTCTCACTGCTCTTACAGTATAGAGTCCATAGTCTCACTGCTCTTACAGTATAGAGTCCATAGTCTCACTGCTCTTACAGTAAAGAGTCCATAGTCTCACTGCTCTTACAGTATAGAGTCCATAGTCTCCCTGCTCTTACAGTATAGAGTCCATAGTCTCACTGCTCTTACAGTAAAGAGTCCATAGTCTCACTGCTCTTACAGTAAAGAGTCCATAGTCTCACTGCTCTTACAGTATAGAGTCCATAGTCTCACTGCTCTTACAGTATAGAGTCCATAGTCTCACTGCTCTTACAGTAAAGAGTCCATAGTCTCACTGCTCTTACAGTAGAGTCCATAGTCTCCCTGCTCTTACAGTATAGAGTCCATAGTCTCACTGCTCTTACAGTATAGAGTCCATAGTCTCACTGCTCTTACAGTAAAGAGTCCATAGTCTCACTGCTCTTACAGTATAGAGTCCATAGTCTCACTGCTCTTACAGTAAAGAGTCCATAGTCTCACTGCTCCTACAGTAAAGAGTCCATAGTCTCACTGCTCTTACAGTAAAGAGTCCATAGTCTCACTGCTCTTACAGTATAGAGTCCATAGTCTCACTGCTCTTACAGTAAAGAGTCCATAGTCTCACTGCTCTTACAGTATAGAGTCCATAGTCTCACTGCTCTTACAGTATAGAGTCCATAGTCTCACTGCTCTTACAGTATAGAGTCCATAGTCTCACTGCTCTTACAGTAAAGAGTCCATAGTCTCACTGCTCTTACAGTATAGAGTCCATAGTCTCACTGCTCTTACAGTAAAGAGTCCATAGTCTCACTGCTCTTACAGTATAGAGTCCATAGTCTCACTGCTCTTACAGTAAAGAGTCCATAGTCTCACTGCTCTTACAGTAAAGAGTCCATAGTCTCACTGCTCTTACAGTATAGAGTCCATAGTCTCACTGCTCTTACAGTAAAGAGTCCATAGTCTCACTGCTCTTACAGTAAAGAGTCCATAGTCTCACTGCTCTTACAGTAAAGAGTCCATAGTCTCACTGCTCTTACAGTATAGAGTCCATAGTCTCACTGCTCTTACAGTAAAGAGTCCATAGTCTCACTGCTCTTACAGTATAGAGTCCATAGTCTCACTGCTCTTACAGTAAAGAGCTCCATAGTCTCACTGCTCTTACCGTAAAAAAATAAATGTAAAAAACATTGACGGAATTGCTGTTTTTGTCACCTCACTGCAAAAAAATAATAATAATAATAAGTGATCAAAAAGACATCTAGCCAAAAATTATACCAATAAAAACAATCTACATTGGTGAAAAAATAAAAATGTTATGGATTTTAGTATATAGTGATGCAAAATATTATTTAATTTTAACACAAAAGGGATTTTATGCTGAAAAAGTAGTGAAACATAAAAGAAACTATATAAATTTGGTATCGCCATAACTGTATCAACCCACAGAATAAAATAATCATACAATATTTACCACAAGAGGAACGCCATAAAAAATAAAATACACTGACAGAATTACCATTTTGCCCACTTCACTCCACAAAAAAATTGTATAAAAAGTGATCAAAAAGACATATGTACCCAAAAATGATACCGATAGAAACTACAGCTCGTCTTGCAAAAAACAAGCCCCCATACAGCTACATTGGTGAAAAAATAAAAATGTTTTGGACTTTAGTATATGGCGATGCAAAATATCACTTATTTTTAACACAAAAAGTATTTTATTCTGAAAAAGTAGTAAAACAAGATATAAATTTTGTAACGCCATAACCGTATCAACCCACAGAATAAAATAATCATGCAATATACACCGCAGGAGGAACCCCATAAAAAAGATAAATTAATGGGGTGAATGGGGTCCACGATCCGTCTGTTCCGCAAAAAGATAGAGCAAGTTCTATCTTCTTGCAGAACGGAACACCGCAGAAGCATTCCATAGTGCTTCTGTGGGCTTCCGTTCCGCATCTCCAGATTTGCGGACCCATTCAAGTCAATATGTCCGCATCCGTGATGCGGAATGCACACGGAACGGTGCCCATGTATTGTGAATCTGCATATGCGGTCCGCAATATGGCAACGGGATACCTACTTTTGTGTTCATGAGGCCTAAGTCCCACAAAGTGACTTCATAACTGAACTGATCCTTAAAAAAGGGGGTTTTGGAAATTTTTAAAAATTTGCTTCTAAACTTCTAAGCCTTCTAACTTCCTGAAAAAATAAAATGACATTTAAAAAATGATGCCAACATAAAGTAGACATATGGGGAATATAAATTAATAACTATTTTATGAAGTATCACTATCCGTCTTAAAAGCAGAGAAATTGTAATTTAGAAAATAGAAAGTCTTTCCAAATTTTCTGCAAATTTGGGATTTTTTTATGCATAAAGGTAAAACGTATCAACTCCAATTCACCACTTGCATGAAGCACAATGTGTCACGAGAAAACATCTCAGAATGGCTTGGATAAGTAAAACTGTCCCAAAGTTATTAGCAGATAAACTGACACATGTCAGATTTTTAAAAATGGGGCTTCGACATTTGGTCCAAACTGGCTGTCGTTTGAAGGGGATAGGGAACACTGTAAAAACAAAACCCATAAAACTATATAAATATGGTATCACTGTAATCGTACTGACCCGGAGAATAATGGGAACAGGTCAGTTTTATCTCATAGGGAACACTGTAAAAACAAAACCCATAAAACTATATAAATATGGTATCACTGTAATCGTACTGACCCGGAGAATAATGGGAACAGGTCAGTTTTATCTCATAGGGAACGCTGTAAAAACAAAACCCATAAAACTATATAAATGTGGTATCACTGTAATCGTACTGACCCGGAGAATGAAGAGAACAGGACAGTTTTATCTCATAGGGAACGCTGTAAAAACAAAACCCATAAAACTATATAAATGTGGTATCACTGTAATCGTACTGACCGGAGAATGAAGGGAACAGGTCAGTTTTATCTCATAGGGAACGCTGTAAAAACAAAACCCATAAAACTATATAAATGTGGTATCACTGTAATCGTACTGACCGGAGAATGAGGGGAACAGGTCAGTTTTATCTCATAGGAAACAATGTAAACACAAAACCCATAAAACTATATAAATATGGGATCACTGTATTCGTACTGACCCAGAGAATGAAGGGAACAGGTCAGTTTTATCTCATAGGAAACAATGTAAACACAAAACCCATAAAACTATATAAATATGGGATCACTGTAATCGTACTGACCCGGAGAATGAAGAGAACAGGACAGTTTTATCTCATAGAGAACGCTGTAAAAACAAAACCCATAAAACTATATAAATGTGGTATCGCTGTAATCGTACTGACCGGAGAATGAAGAGAACAGGACAGTTTTATCTCATAGGGAACACCCAAAACCCCTAAAACTGTGGCAAAATCACAGTTTTTCCATTTTCACCCCATTTGGAAAAAAAATTCAGCTTCCCACTACATCATATGCAATATTAAATGGTGCCATTAGAAAGTACAACTTGTCTGGCAAAAACCAAGCCCTCATATGGCTATTTAAATAAAAAAAATTAAAAAGTTATGGCTCCAGGAAGGCAGGGAGGTAAAAAGGAAAACGCAAAAACTGAAAATTGCCATGTCAAGAAGGGTTTAAAAATAAAAAGTCATATGCCCCTCACATTCCCTCCTCTGTTCCCGTTCCACAGCTTTCAGGTCCCCTGCCAGCCTCTACTTCCTGGTCCCTTTCTATGACTGCTCAGCCAATCTGTGGCTACGGCAGTGACCCACCTCATCCAGTGATTGGCAGGAACCCGAGAAGCACCAGAATGGCAGCAGCAGAGACTCAAAAAGCACCAGAATGGCAGCAGTGGGGACCTGAGAAGCACCAGAATGGCAGCAGTGGGACCTGAGAAGTATCAGAATGGCAGCAGTGGGACCCGAGAAGCACCAGAATGGCAGCAGTGGGACCTGAGAAGTATCAGAATGGCAGCAGTGGGACCCGAGAAGCATCAGAACGGCAGCAGTGGGACCCGAGAAGTATCAGAATGGCAGCAGTGGGACCCGAGAAGCATCAGAATGGCAGCAGTGGGACCCGAGAAGCATCAGAATGGCAGCAGTGGTACCCGAGAAGTATCAGAATGGCAGCAGTGGGACCCGAGAAGCACCAGAATGCCAGCAGTGGGACCCGAGAAGCACCAGAATGGCAGCAGTGGGACCCGAGAAGCATCAGAATGGCAGCAGTGGGACCCGAGAAGCATCAGAATGGCAGCAGTGGGACCCGAGAAGTTTTCAGAATGGCAGCAGTGAGACCCGAGAAGTATCAGAATGGCAGCAGTGGGACCCGAGAAGCATCAGAATGGCAGCAGTGGGACCCGAGAAGCATCAGAATGGCAGCAGTGAGACCCGAGAAGCATCAGAATGGCAGCAGTGGGACCCGAGAAGCATCAGAATGGCAGCAGTGGGACCCAAGAAGTATCAGAATGGCAGCAGTGGGACCCGAGAAGCATCAGAATGGCAGCAGTGAGACCCGAGAAGTATCAGAATGGCAGCAGTGGGACCCGAGAAGCATCAGAATGCCAGCAGTGGGACCCGAGAAGCATCAGAATGGCAGCAGTGGGACCCAAGAAGTATCAGAATGGCAGCAGTGGGACCCGAGAAGTATCAGAATGTCAGCAGTGGGACCCGAGAAGCATCAGAATGGCAGCAGTGGGACCCGAGAAGTATCAGAATGGCAGCAGTGGGACCCGAGAAGCATCAGAATGGCAGCAGTGGGACCCGAGAAGTATCAGAATGGCAGCAGTGGGACCCGAGAAGTATCAGAATGGCAGCAGTGGGACCCGAGAAGTATCAGAATGGCAGCAGTGGATCCGAGAAGCATCAGAATGGCAGCAGTGAGACCCGAGAAGCATCAGAATGGCAGCAGTGGGACCCGAGAAGCATCAGAATGGCAGCAGTGGGACCCGAGAAGTATCAGAATGGCAGCAGTGAGACCCGAGAAGTATCAGAATGGCAGCAGTGGGACCCGAGAAGTATCAGAATGGCAGCAGTGGGACCCGAGAAGCATCAGAATGGCAGCAGTGGGACCCGAGAAGTATCAGAATGGCAGCAGTGGGACCCGAGAAGTATCAGAATGGCAGCAGTGGGACCCGAGAAGTATCAGAATGGCAGCAGTGGGACCCGAGAAGTATCAGAATGGCAGCAGTGGGACCCGAGAAGTATCAGAATGGCAGCAGTAGATCCGAGAAGCATCAGAATGGCAGCAGTGGGACCCGAGAAGCATCAGAATGGCAGCAGTGGGACCCGAGAAGCACCAGAAAGGCAGCAGTGGGACCCGAGAAGCATCAGAATGGCAGCAGTGGGACCCGAGAAGCACCAGAAAGGCAGCAGTGGGACCCGAGAAGCATCAGAATGGCAGCAGTGGGACCCGAGAAGCATCAGAATGGCAGCAGTGGGACCCAAGAAGTATCAGAATGCCAGCAGTGGGACCCGAGAAGCATCAGAATGGCAGCAGTGGGACCCGAGAAGTATCAGAATGCCAGCAGTGGGACCCGAGAAGTATCAGAATGGCAGCAGTGGGACCCGAGAAGCATCAGAATGGCAGCAAAGGGACCCGAGAAGCATCAGAATGGCAGCAGTGGGACCCGAGAAGTATCAGAATGGCAGCAGTGGGACCCGAGAAGCATCAGAATGGCAGCAGTGGGACCCGAGAAGTATCAGAATGGCTGCAGCGGGACCCGAGAAGTATCAGAATGGCAGCAGTGGGACCCGAGAAGTATCAGAATGGCAGCAGTGGGACCCGAGAAGTATCAGAATGGCAGCAGTGGGACCCGAGAAGTATCAGAATGGCAGCAGTGGGACCCGAGAAGTATCAGAATGGCAGCAGCGGGACCCGAGAAGTTTCAGAATGGCAGCAGTGGGACCCGAGAAGTATCAGAATGGCAGCAGTGGGACCCGAGAAGTATCAGAATGGCAGCAGTGAGACCCGAGAAGCATCAGAATGGCAGCAGTGAGACCCGAGAAGCATCAGAATGGCAGCAGTGGGACCCGAGAAGTATCAGAATGGCAGCAGTGGGACCCGAGAAGCATCAGAATGGCAGCAGTGGGACCCGAGAAGTATCAGAATGGCAGCAGTGGGACCCGAGAAGTATCAGAATGGCAGCAGTGAGACCCGAGAAGCATCAGAATGGCAGCAGTGAGACCCGAGAAGCATCAGAATGGCAGCAGTGGGACCCGAGAAGTATCAGAATGGCAGCAGTGGGACCCGAGAAGCATCAGAATGGCAGCAGTGGGACCCGAGAAGTATCAGAATGGCAGCAGTGGGACCCGAGAAGCATCAGAATGGCAGCAGTGGGACCCGAGAAGCATCAGAATGGCAGCAGTGGGACCCGAGAAGCATCAGAATGGCAGCAGCGGGGACCCGAGAAGTATCAGAATGATAGCAGCGGGGACCCAGGAAGCATGAATTACATTTTTTAAACCATTATCAGCCTTTTTAAAAAGATTCTTACTGCCCAGACAACCCTTCAATATTTTATGGATTCAGATTGGAATCATGTGCTCTGAGCTCATGCGTACCAAAAACAGCTAAACTCTGATAATTAAAGGGGTCTCTGAGGTCCAAAAAAAATTACCTAGGCGGAATGAAGTTACCTGATAAATCCTTGCTGCTCCGCTATTCTCAAGCGGTCATAGCTTGGCGTGGCAGTGACCTTCCATCTACCCATGTGCCTGCTGCAGTCACTGGTCTTGATGTTGCACGGCTTGAGACCCACTGAGACGTGTCATTGCCAAAGTCCGTTGGGGAGCACATGAGCAGTGGCTTGTGGGGATTCCTCAGGGGAGTCATTGTTCTTATGTCATTGCCAGTTTTTTTTTTTACAATTTTCAAGACCCAAAATGCCCCAATATGGAACTGATTCCTTAAAACGGAGATTGTCACCATCCACATTGAACAATATACTAAATTATCATTGTGATATGTGTCTGACCATGGAGAAGTCCTGAGCTACTGTTGGCAATATTGGGAAGCATTCCATGGTTTAGCTTAGGGACATATGAGAAGAAGTATTACGATGGAAGAATTACATTGTGTTGTATGGATTAGTAATACAGTACCTCTGGAGAGCTATGGGTCCACAATGTACCTCCAGAGGCATATTAAATCCGTGAGACTAATGGATGCCATGTTTAATACCGGTATTATGTCAGTGGTATTTTCTTTGCTTTAGGGGAGGATATGGTGCTGCCTGGCGTCATACGAAACCATTTGACTTTTTGTGCCGTTGTCCAGGCACCAAGTATAGCCAAGGCTGTTGGTTGTATAGAGTAGTAGGGAGCGTAACAAAGCGGTAGTCCAACCGTAGAATGGATATGGTGGTTTTATATAGGGCAGTGTGCGGGAGAGGACGACACACAGCTTCTAGGCCTCATCAGGAGAATGCTGTAGGGAACATTGCATTGTATAATGGAGGTACTATGCTGCCTGATTTTTCCCGGCGCAGAGGAGTTACAAGGCGGTGGTATGTATGTTGTGGGTTGCTGTCAATCAGCAACCAAAAATGTATAGAGATTGTGTTGATTCTGACCAGCGAGCTCTAGCTTCAGGATTTGTAAGGTTGTTTAGTGGTCAAACTGAGTCAGTGAATGACAGGACATCTTCGAAAACAACGCACGGCAACCGGGCTGCACCTCTCAGAGTCACCAGCTTCTCAGTCATACACCTTTGTGGACTGTGATGTAGAAGCATGGCAGCACACAGAGCTACATACATACATACTGTACAAGTACACATATATACTGTACATGGAAACACATACAGATCTACTGTACAAGTGCACATACACTACTCGAAAACTTAAGTATATTTGGCTTTCGAGTGAAATATATGGAAAATGTAATAAGCCAACACCAGTGGTGGGTATACCTCCATAAACATGTCAGTGTCTCAGGATCTTGTCATGTGGCCTTGAGCATCAATTACAGCTTGTCTATGGCGTCTCCTGCTGTTCACAAGTTGACTTATTGTCTACAGAGGCATGGCATCCCACTATTCTTGAAGGGTGGCCCTCAGGTCATTGAGGTTCTGGGGTACAGAGTTGCGAGCCTATACACGGTGACTCAGCTGATCCCATAGACTTTCAATGGGATTCAGGTCTGGAGAAAGTGCAGGTCACTCCATTTGAGGTCCCCCGGTCTCCAGCAGCCGTTCCCTAATGATGCGACCTCAATGAACTGTCGCATTGTCCTCCATGAAGATACAATTAGGCCTGTATTGTTCCTGCAGAGGCGCAATGACTGGATTAATGATGTTCTTCAAGTAGTCTGGGCTGTCACTTGACCATTCACAAAGTGTAGGGCAGTTCTGTATTGAATAGACACACCTGCCCACACTGTGACACCACCACCAAAGGCTCGTCTGGTGACACCAGTGGCTGATGCATAGCGCACTCCTTGATGTCTCCAACATCGTTGGCGGGCATCATTTCTGCTTAGTGTGAATCGACTTTCATCAGTGATCAGCACTGAGGCCCACTGGTCCCTCGTCCATCTTAGCTGCTCCCTGGCCCATGCAAGACGATGACACCTGTGCCTGGTGGTGTGGTCAGGTACCCTAGTAGGCTGTCTAACACGCAGACCACGCTGATATAAACGGTATCGAATGGTCTGATGTGACACTTGGGTGCCTCTCATCTCTCTTAAATGTGCCTGGAGTTGTGTGGCATTCATCATCCAGTTCCGCAGGGCATTGTTCACAATGAAGCGGTTATCAGTGTGGGATGTTGCCAAAGGAAGTCCACTTCTCTGCCTTTCTGTGACTCTTCCAGCTGATGACACTCTGTTACAAGCTCAGGGGCAACTTCCGTCTGAAAACATCCTTCTGGAAGCCTCACAATGGCAAGGTACTGCTGATCAATTGTTAGATGTCGTCTTGGTCTCATGATGTCACAATGTGAACAGCATGATGAGGAGGACTATTTAAATACCAATTGTAATTGTAACAGGAAATGTATTGGGTGATTCATGGATCAAACACCTGGTGTGAATTTTGCCGTTAAGCTCCTTGTTAGAGAACAGCAAGTTGTGCAAAAACTCCTGAAACATTGAACAGTTGGACAGGTGCATTCAAACATTTAGAGAAGGTCATATTAAGTTTACTTGTAAAGGTTACAGAGCATTTTAGGTTCATCCTGAAATTTCATCCACAAATATCCCGAACATTTTGTGAGTAGTGTACATACAGTAGGTGCATGAAAACACAAAGATCTACAAGTAAAAGTGAACATACATATACATACATGCTGTACATGGAAACACAGATAAAAACATACATACACATGCCTACAAACATACTGTACATGGCAACATACAGCTCTACAGATACACATATATACATATGTCTACAGGGTGGTCCGAAACTATGGAGACACCAGAATAAATGGAAAACAGTGGTTGGGAATGCCATTCTGTGTGCGGCATGTGACATATGTATCCGATAGAGCAGGCATGCTCAACCTGCGGCCCTCCAGCTGTTGTAAAACTACAACTCCCACAATGCCCTGCTGTAGGCTGATACCTGTAGGCTGTTCGGGCATGCTGCGAGTTGTAGTTTTGCAACAGCTGGAGGGCCGCAGGTTGAGCATGCCTGCGATAGAGAATCTGATGAAGAATTCAAATTTGTGCTTAAAGGGCCCCTGTCAGCAGATTTGTAGCTAGACACTGGCTGACCTGTTACATGTGCGTTCGGCAGCTGAAGACATCTGTGTTGGTCCCATGTTCATATGTGCCCTTATTGCTGAGAAAAATGATGTTTTAATATATGAAAATGAGCCTCTAGGAGCAACGGGGGCGTTGCCGTTACACCTAGAGACTCGGCTCTCCCGTTCCCTCTGCACTTTGATTGACAGGGCCGGGAAGTGTAAACGTGATCTTGCCTGGCCCTAATGTCTCCTAAAGTCTTGGGCTGCGCTGTGCACGTCAGTGTCCGGTGCAGGATGAAGACAGGAAAGAGGCTCGCAGTGCAAGCAAGAACTGCGGATGGGCCTCTGTCCTGTACTGCGCCTGTGCTGGGTACTGAAGTGCAGGGCAAGACTTCAGCAAAAGTCTTGGACAGGCGTGATCACGTTTACCCTGCCTGGCCCCGTCAGGTGTAACGGCAACTCCCCCATTGCTCCTAGAGGCTCTTCTGCATACATTCAAACACCATTTTTCTCAGCAGTGCGGGCACTTATGAACATGGGACCAACACAGAGGCCTCCAGCTGCCGAGTGCACGTGTGACCGGTCAGCCACAATCTTTGTTCTCTCCTCACATGTTAGTCTCGCAGCCATATCTGTGTCTGTAACAAAGAGAAAATGGTTAATATCTTTGGTAGGAATAAAGGGTTGTCACATTTCTCATCAGATTGTCTATGAGATACATATGTCACATGCCCCCTTTCCCATTTGAAAGAAATGTCGACTTGGTTCCAAGATGGCGGCTTTCAAAATGGCCACTTTGTTGGACACCGCCCCTGACAGATTTGCCCCCTTCCTCTTAGCAATATGCCACACACAGGACGGTGTTCTCAACCACTGTGATCTATTTATTCAGGTGACTACAAGTGTATCATATACTGTATATACACACATGCATACATGTTTACATACATAGACAACTCGATCTATATCCAGATTACATCCGACCCCAGGGAGCAGTCGTTGGAATGAAGCTTTCTTTGTGTGACTGTAATGAAGATAAATGTAAGTGAGTGTAATATTAGAGGAAAGGAGACGTTTATTGGGAGAACTATGGAACTGAAAGGAGGCTCTAGGACCCTGTTGGGCACCTTTAGCCTGGATACAGGATGAGATACAGCCTCTAGCTTGGATACAAGATGAGATACGGCCTCTAGCCTGGATACAAGATGAGATATGGCTCTAGCCTGGATACAAGATGAGATACGGCCTCTAGCCTGGATACAGGATGAGATATAGCCTCTAGCCTGGATACAAGATGAGATACAGCCTCTAGCCTGGATACAAGATGAGATACAGCCTCTAGCCTGGATACAAGATGAGATATAGCCTCTAGCCTGGATACAAGATGAGATACAGCCTCTAGCCTGGATACAAGATGAGATACAGCCTCTAGCCTGGATACAAGATGAGATATAGCCTCTAGCCTGGATACAAGATGAGATATAGCCTCTAGCCTGGATACAATATGAGATACAGCCTCTAGCTTGGATACAAGATGAGATATAGCCTCTAGCCTGGATACAAGATGAGATACGGCCTCTAGCCTGGATACAAGATGAGATATAGCCTCTAGCCTGGATACAAGATGAGATATAGCCTCTAGCCTGGATACAAGATGAGATACAGCTCTAGCCTGGATACAAGATGAGATACAGCCTCTAGCCTGGATACAAGATGAGATACAGCCTCTAGCCTGGATACAAGATGAGATACAGCCTGTCACAGTCGTTACCTCTGGCTGTGACCTTCTGTCTATGCTCTCGCTGCAGCTCCGTTCCTGTGTGTCATTTGTGGTTCTTTATGGGTTAACTCCCCTGTGTGTTTATTAGGAGTTAATCTTCTCTGTCTGCTCCATGGGTGTGGCCTCTCTGCTGCACCCATGGAACCTGTATATAAGGCTGAGGTTTCCTCAGTTCTGTGTCAGCTCTCCTGGTGTGTGTTGTCTTGTCCTGTCCTGCTCCTGGTTTGTACTCACTCTCCCATGCTGCTGACCCATGGGATCCGTGTCTGTCTGTGCTCTGTGGGTTTCCTACTTGTTCATTCCCATCCTCTTTCCTATGTTTCTGTTATCTGTTCTGCCAGTTATGTTTGTTATGTTATATGTCTCTGTTCAGCAAGCCCTTGCTGCACCTTTCTTTGCAGCAGAGTGCAATGCGCAATGCCATGCAGTTTACTACTGGTGGAGCAAGTCCTTCTCTGCTCATTGTCACTCTTGTTTCCTTGCTATGTACTCCTGCTTGTGCTATTAGTTGCCCTGTTTCTATTTGCTTGTCTGTTATGTATGCCTATGTGCCGTCGGTACCTTCTGGTACCTGTTGTCCATTCGTTCCTGCTGTCACTGTCTAGTTCACGCTCCAGAGTGGACCCTGGCAACTTCCTGCTGCAAAGTCTAATCCTACCATCTGGGGCCCTAGTGAATACCAAGAGTTGCTTAGTCACGCCCCTCTGGAGTATTACTAGACAGTGGCGCAGTGGGGGTTTTCTCCCACTGTGCTGACGATACATAGAGCTCATGTTTTGTCTGTGCTGCCTTCCCTGGTTTTTGTTTGTGCAATAAACTCTTATGTGTCTGTACCTGATTTCCGTTTGTTTATTGCTTGACGACATGGTGGTCTCTCCTGGGACCTCCAACTCGTGACACAGCCTCTAGCCTGGATACAAGATGAGATACAGCCTCTAGCCTGGATACAAGATGAGATACAGCCTCTAGCTTGGATACAAGATAAGATACAGCCTCTAGCTTGGATACAAGATGCGATACGGCTCTAACCTGGATACAAGATGAGATACCGCCTCTAGCCTGAATACAAGATGAGATACAGCCTCTAGCCTGGATACAAGATGAGATACAGCCTCTAGCCTTGATACAAGATGAGATACAGCCTCTAGCCTGGATACAAGATGCGATACAGCCTCTAGCCTGGATACAAGATGAGATACGGCTCTAGCCTGGATACAAGATGAGATACAGCCTCTAGCCTGGATACAAGATGAGATACAGCCTCTTGCCTGGATACAAGATGCGATACAGCCTCTAGCCTGGATACAAGATGAGATACAGCCTCTAGCCTGGATACAAGATGAGATACAGCCTCTAGCCTGGATACAAGATGAGATACGGCTCTAGCCTGGATACAAGATGAGATACAGCCTCTAGCCTGGATACAAGATGAGATACAGCCTCTTGCCTTGATACAAGATGCGATACAGCCTCTAGCCTGGATACAAGATGTGATACAGCCTCTAGCCTGGATACAAGATGAGATACAGCCTCTAGCTTGGATACAAGATGAGATACATCCTCTAGCTTGGATACAAGATGCTATACGGCTGTAGCCTGGATACAAGATGAGATACAGCCTGTAGCCTGGATACAAGATGAGATATGGCCTCTAGCCTGGATACAAGATGAGATACAGCCTCTAGCCTGGATACAAGATGAGATACGGCTCTATCCTTGATACAAGATGAGATACGGTTGGCCATGGAGGCATACAGGTTCTGTATGGTATTCTGGGGCACATTTGCCCTCATATGTTGCACTCGTAGATTTGCGATATCCCAGCTGGTCCCATAAATGCTCAATTGGCGACTGGGCAGCCAAGAAAATGTAATCTAGAGGAGACATTCCTGGGAAACCCTTGGTGTGTGGGCGAGCATTATCCTGCTGAAAAATGCCAGTTGTCAGTTCTGCCATGAGAGGAACACATCAGGATGTCCTGGACATATCACTGAGCTGTTAGTGCCCTCGTATCACTACTAGGGGTGACCGACTGTCATACAATGGCTTCCCCAGCAATCCAACATTTCTATCTGGGGGCGTGATTTTTTTTGTCAAGGAGTTTAGATATATATTCACACATGCTCTTGTGAGAGCTATAAACATCAGAGCTTTAAAATAATATAACAATGAGTCATTGTACATGTGTATGGTATAGCATGGGTTAACTAGGAATCTCTGTGCCATGACTTTCCATACTGAGTAATGGCGGCTTACTGTATAGGTCGTCATTAGAGATGAAGTGTTATTGATGGGGAGCATTGCAGGAGTTATGCACTACAGAGGGGGCTTCACACTGGTCGCCCCCTCCACATGCTCACGGATGGTCATTCTCCTTTGCCTCCTTTCCACCTCTCGTCCACTCAGGTTTGATGCAGGGCGATGCTGCTCGATCCAACTTGACATTCACATTAATAAATCTCTCCTCCTCTCCTCGCGCCTTTCTATTTCTCTGCCTTTACTTCCATTCTCCCTCCCCTCGCAGCAGTGGAGGACCCCCCCAGATTAAGTATGGTTAACCCCCCTCTGAATTCTTGATTTGGGGATCGCAGTGTGGAGGCTGCCGGTCCCAGGAACACGTGGAGCACTTCCTTGCTTCTAATTGTTTTGACTTGGAATCGGCAAGGCGATTAAAGAGCATTGATTTTCTCATACTTACCACATTGATTTTTAAATTTCCTATTGATTCCCGCTCTAAATCTCTGTTTAAACAAGTCCTCACTCGGGAGATGACAAGATCTGATTAGCCCAAGAGCCCACAGAGCCCACAGCCCTTAACCCTTTCCTTGCTGCTGTTTGGAGCAGAGCTGCATTGGGCTGCAGTGTTGCTGAGGACATGGCCTGGTTCTTCAGGGACACGGCTCCTCACCAAGGACAACTGTCCTCTGCTGTACTGGGCTATTTAGAGCTAGTACATGGGTGTACATTATATTACCCTTTGTAGATATGTCCAAGTTATCTCCCTCATCTGCAAACAACTGAGCTCAGGTTTTATATTAATTCACCTGATACATCTCCAGATTCTCTCATAGGATATGTAGTATGGCAATGGCATGTATGACAATTTGTAGAACTCCTTTCCCATCGGCTGGTTCCCTGGTGACTGATTAGATATAATTGCCTGGAAATCATTGCAAAACGTGGAAATTGCTGTGGATGGATGCTTTGCAGGAGCTCTATACTCTGGCTAAAATGTGGGCTCGGCGATGCCTTTGGGGAGCATGGGCCTCGTGTCTATTTACCTAGATCACAATGGGACACATTGCCTAGTGAGCCCTGGTGTCTACTCAGGTTTGCCTAATGATAATGCAGGGTTTTTATCTCAACATGGGGTTTTGAGGGGACAGAGGAGTCTGGGAGGGGACAGAGGAGTCTGGAAGGGGACAGGGGAGTCTGGAAGGGGACAGAAGAGTCTGCAGAGGACAGAGGAGTCTGGGAGGGGACAGAGGAGTCTGGGAGGAGACAGAGGAGTCTGGGAGGGGGATAGAGGAGTCTGGGAGGGGGACAGAGGAGTCTGGAAGGGGACAGAAGAGTCTGCAGAGGACAGAGGAGTCTGGGAGGTGGACAGAGGAGTCTGGGAGGGGGACAGAGGAGTCTGGAGGGGGACAGAGGAATCTGGACAGGACAAAGGAGTCTGGAGAGGTACACTGAGATCCAGAGGAGATAGAGGGGTCTGGAGGAGACAGAGGAGTTTGGAGGGGGACACTGGGATCTAGAGGAGACAGAGGGATCTAGAGGAGACAGAGGGGTCTGGAGGAGACAGAGGGGTCTGGAGGGGACAGAGGGGTCTGGAGGGGACAGAGGGGTCTGGAGGGGACAGAGAAGTCTGGAGGGGGACACTGGGATCTAGAGGAGATAGAGGGATCTAGAGGAGACAGAGGGGTCTGGAGGAGACAGAGGAGTTTGGAGGGGGACACTGGGATCTAGAGGAGACAGAGGGGTCTGGAGGAGACAGAGGGGTCTGGAGGAGACAGAGGGGTCTGGAGGAGACAGAGGGGTTTGGAGGAGACAGAGGGGTTTGGAGGGGACAGAGAAGTCTGGAGGGGGACACTGGGATCTAGAGGAGATAGAGGGATCTAGAGGAGACAGAGGGGTCTGGAGGAGACAGAGGGGTCTGGAGGAGACAGAGGGGTCTGGAGGAGACAGAGGGGTTTGGAGGAGACAGAGGGGTTTGGAGGGGACAGAGAAGTCTGGAGGGGGACACTGGGATCTAGAGGAGACAGAGGGGTCTGGAGGAGACAGAGGGGTCTGGAGGAGACAGAGGGGTTTGGAGGGGGACACTGGGATCTAGAGGAGATAGAGGGATCTAGAGGAGACAGAGGGATCTAGAGGAGACAGAGGGGTCTGGAGGAGACAGAGGGGTCTGGAGGGGACAGAGGGGTCTGGAGGGGACAGAGGGGTCTGGAGGGGACAGAGAAGTCTGGAGGGGGACACTGGGATCTAGAGGAGATAGAGGGATCTAGAGGAGACAGAGGGGTCTGGAGGAGACAGAGGAGTTTGGAGGGGGACACTGGGATCTAGAGGAGACAGAGGGGTCTGGAGGAGACAGAGGGGTCTGGAGGAGACAGAGGGGTCTGGAGGAGACAGAGGGGTCTGGAGGAGACAGAGGGGTTTGGAGGAGACAGAGGGGTTTGGAGGGGACAGAGAAGTCTGGAGGGGGACACTGGGATCTAGAGGAGATAGAGGGGTCTGGAGAGGACAGAGGAGTCAGAACAGAACTGAGGATTCTGAGGGGGAGAAAGGAGTCTGGAGAGGACAGAGGAGTCTGACAGTGGCTTTCTCCCCTTCCAGACACATGCATGCTTGTCAGAGTATGCGGCTGTTGGTTGAGATGGCCGGTGCGGTGACGCATCTGTATATGTGTCTGTCCCTGCTTCGGCCCCTTCACCTCCACTCATCAAACACTGATGGCCACCCTAGGGGCACTAGCTGCGGTTAATCTGTGAAACCTTCACTTTTAAAATGCATGTCCTTTAGATGATAGACGTGCAGTTTATTTAGCCTGAGATTATACTAAGTGTCTCTAAGATCTCGCTGCAGTTTAATGTTGTGCTCGCTGCTTCATTACAAAGATATGAAGTGTGACAATGCAGCTGTTGATGAACTGCACGTCCCAGCAGGCCCTGCCAGGAAGAGTCCAGAGCAACAGGGGCCCAGCGCCTCCGTTTATTGCAGTAACAGTGGAGTGCTATATCTTTATCTCGGATTGTATATCAAGCAGTTCTCTGGAAGAACAGTGCGTCTTTTATTCTTGGATTTATGTCATGCACCTTAATCAGTAGGTTAGCCATTTACAATCCGCCATATTTGCAGAAGCAATATTACATCTGAGCCCAAACGTTGGTGTAGAAGCTGCGAACAGACGTGACTGAAACTCGACAAGTAATGTGCTTTTCTCATCGGTTATAATTTCGATCTCGTCCCGGTGCCTTGTCCGTGGTGATGGGTGAGACTGCAGTCTCTGTGTTCCTCACAGAAATCTCTGCCCAAAGTATTCGCATCAGTCGATGATATTTTCTGTCTCCGTTTTCATCCAGTTTCCACTAGATGTTCCGGAGCCATGTCATTAACCATCAAATGTCGGATTTCCTCGCCTTTCCATTATTTTGTCGTTTTGTGTTTGCAGGTGAAGCTTTTCCAAATCTCCCGCGTCTCTGACCGATAAAAAGCGAGCTTTCCAAATCAGGGAGCCTGTGTCGTTCTTCGCAGAAATGTGCCAGTCCCTATTTCATGGCCAATGAGCCTTCCAAATCCCACTGTTCAGCATAACCCGTACACTTCATATCCTGAGCCGCATGTACTGTAGTCACCATCCCCGAGCCCCTCAGCTCAATGGCCTAAAGGTTGTTTGTCTCTAATGCTTCTGTTACTCTTTCCAGACCTCACTGCCCTCATTAGTGCAAGCATAAGGGTATGCATTCATTGTCGACCTCCTTTAGATTCTCTGACCTATTAAAACTTGGGCTGTGGACCCTTAGAATTGCCTAATTCTCCTTGGCCGCTCATCTGCATTTTTAGGACCCTTAATGTTCTCGGTGTCACCAGAATCTGTGCTTTCTAGACCTTCGCTGGCGCAGTGAGAACCTCACATGGAAGCTCCTTCTTTGCTTTTTACTGTGCGGTCTGATCTGATGTTCTTGATGCCTCCATGTTTAACCCTTTCCAGACCAATTAGTTTTAGTGTGCGTACAGTCCTCCGAGGCGCCATCCTCACCTTATCTCGCAGGTATATTTCCATCTATTCTCGGTCGACCTCATTTTTTTGATCCTCCCTTCTACCAATCGCGTTTATTTCTGAGGTTTAAGGCAAATCTTTGATCTCTGTTAGTTTCGTGATCTTCATTCGGGTTATCTCTCAGAAACGGTCCTCTTATCGGCAGATTCTGCTGCTACAAGCACATCCAGCGATTTCCTAGAAATGACATGAATATTACACGTGTTCCTTAAATATTGCCAGTATATTACACGAGAGTCATTGTAGTGTAGGTTGTCTTCCGCCATGGACTCCCCGTGAAGTACTTAGATGCTGTATATCACAGGCAGCCATAGTGAGACGTGGTCATCATCGCACCATGGACAACTGACAAAGCAAATCATT
Organism: Bufo bufo; assembly: GCF_905171765.1. Classification (NCBI taxonomy): domain Eukaryota; kingdom Metazoa; phylum Chordata; class Amphibia; order Anura; family Bufonidae; genus Bufo; species Bufo bufo. The sequence goes on along the minus strand of NC_053389.1, from coordinate 5,840,724 downwards.
TTGGTTTTGCCACCAGTCCCAGTAAAAGTCTCTTACTATAATGGAAATCTACAGACAAGCCCAGTGCGGTCAGAGCATGCAATGTTATAACGTCCAACCGGCCATTCACATAACGGCTCAAAATACTCCACTCAGATTATCAGCAGATGATCCGTCGTTGGCCGGCTTCTGGTCAAAGTGAAATGACCGATGGATGCAGAATGAATAATTATCTAATGTCCAGGCGTGACTATGGGAGACGAAGCCTAGAGTGGGCTCAGGTGATGGATGAAGTACCCCCGCAGTTTGGTACTCGTATGGAGTAGACGCCATCTTATTGGCCGCTCTTCCTCAGCCCAGTCCTTATCTGTTTCTGCTTGCACAGGGCTTTGGCCTGCAGGAAAGCACTTGACTCTGCACCGGGAATGTAACTACAAGGGTTCTTCTCTCACCCTGGGATGGATTGTTTCCATTCACTGCAGTTACGTACAATGCACCTCCGCTCTCCCGTGCAATAGGAATAGGTCATCTAGAATTCGGAGGACGGTGGTTTCCGTATATATTTATACTATGTACATCGTTAAGCCAGATGTGCAGGGTAATGGCGGTTTAGCATGCGCCATGGTTGTGCCATATTGTATCGGGCGTGGGTGGAGAGGATAAGACTCTTTCTCTGTGTCGATCTTTCTGCCAGTTTTAAGCTTTGTGTTGCACTTAATGGGCCGCTGTCATGTCTCGGAGGCTCGCAGGAATTCGTATGAAGATATTGATGTAGGCGCCGTGTCTATAATGTTCTTCCTATACCTGGCAGCTATAGAGCGCGTACTGCATATGTATCATGCTTTATATCAATATACCAGGTCGTGTAAAGCTCAGTGGTTACCCCTCAATTAACCTTTTCTCTGTTAGGGGAGCAGGGAAGGGGTTAACCTGTGGAGCGCTGGCCATCCCCTGCCGGGCATGAGGCAGAGCCGTGTGGCTGTGTGCAGGCTGCTGTATGTTTCTGTCCTTTGTGTGTGTACACGCCGGGGTGATGGGATAAGAAAAGACTTGGACCCCACACAATGGGACGCATCCCGAAGCCCCTGGCAGAGTGTGCGCCTGTGTGTTAATGATTACTGCTCACCCTCATTGTGTCCGCCAGGACTGCACACAGCGACTTGTGAAAATTAGTGTTAGGTCATTGTGTGTGCACGCACTCACCACGCGACCCCTCTGCCGCTTCCTCAAACCCCCCCCCCCCCCCCTGTCTCTGGGTGGAATTTTATTTTTTGCTCCTTTTTTATTACTATATTTTAGGGGGGTTGTGTGAGCAGACTGGACAGTGGCGGTGAGAGAGGGGATCGCTTCAGCCGCCGCGCTGTCCACCTCTCCACCCCCCTCATCTTCGCCTCTTGTATATTCAACTTTTAATCTTTCGTTCTGACTTTTTGGCTTTCAGAAATGAGCGCGGCAGCGCCCCGACGGGGGGTGAATGATCGCACCTTCTTTACCTCCCCCCCTGCTCAGGTGGAAGAGATGGTCACAGCATTTATTTTTAATAGGAAACATTTTTATTAGAATTTATCATAATCTGTATAATCTATTTCTGAATAATCGTCCAGATCTAAAAATAAAATGCACAAAAACCACTGTCGAAAAAAAATCTAGATATAAATATAAAAACAAGATGCAGCTAGAAAAATATATCTGCACGACCTCCTAGAAAAGCACGGACATACATCCTATAGCGCTACATGTATGGACGTACATGGAAAAGATTCATATATGTGTATATACATATGTAGAGCTGGGGAAGTATAGGAACTATTCTGCCCGGCTTCCTGTGTGTGCGTATATATATATATTAGATTTTAGGACCATAGATTTTTATACTTGCCTATATATATATTTTTAGTTTATCCCTGAAATCTGCATATGGAAAACGCATCCTATACACGTGGTGTGCATGCTGGGATTTATTCTATAAATAATATGTGTATAATACGCAGGAAGTAACCTATATAGAGAGGGTGGTGGGAGCGCGTACGTATATTTGCTACTAAATACTCTCTTTAAGCCTGTGCTCATTGTGCCGCAGCATTTCACGGCTTGGTTGGAAGGGGAGACTAGATAGAAGTGTCCATGTTATTAAAATCTTTTGACACCGAGGTCACCCCTCCCCCACGCCTGCTGTCCCTGATGCTTTATATATATCATAAAAACCCTATATGTGGTTCAACACAAGGTACAAACAAATCGAGATTTTTGCTTTTATTTTTTCCTCTACCATCCGGTAACTGAGCGCGTTTTATATGTTTCGTAGCCGCTCCCCCCCCCCCCAGTATTGGAGAGGCTTTTTCTTTAGGGTCCCACATTTTTGCTTTTCCGTTCAAGTCTCTTATTCTATTTCTATTATATTTTCTTGTCCTCCTCTTTGTCTTTTCTTCTGTATAACCTGCTATTTTCACTCCTGTTTAATATACATTTTCAGGGATTATTAATCAGTTAATTGTCGGGGCATTTACTTCTCCTGTGAAGATTTATGTTTCATTTTATGTTGTAGATATGAAGATTTAAATTTTCTTATTCTAGAGTTTAATTACTGGTGCTGCCATATTCAGGGGATTTTCTGCTTTACTTTTTGTAAAACATTTTTTCTTTAGATATTTGTGGTTGTTTGTGATTTAGATCACCTGTACACGAACCGGGAAAGGGGGAAAAACTGATTTTGGTAATTTAGTGATTGATTTTGGTATCTAATATCCAGACAGCGCTTTCTGACGATCAGAGATAGTATAATGAATATGACCGCGCTGCTTTTCTTTATTATTTCCCCCATTTTCTTTGTGTCAGTCGTACGGACTATTGCAGAAGGTCTCTAAGTTCTCAGCATCACATTGCAGTATTCGGGCTTTTTAGTAAAAAATAAAGAATAGCTCGTACTATGGGTTGTGCTAAAAGCAGGAGTGAATTTAAAGGTTAAAATTCCAGAGAAAGTGGAAAATATAAGGCAAGGAAAGACGAGAGGTCAAGTCACAAAATCGGAAAAAAAGAAGCCGAGTAAGAAGAGGCGAAATATTCTGGGATGGATGCGCTATGAAGACAGATGTGAAGACTGGAAGGTTTGTATGGAGTCAGGACAAGACGCGGACCAAGGAGGGGTAACGGGCGTCAAGACAGGAAAGGGGGCAAGAATAAGAGGAGAAAGGAGAAGTCTCACAATACAGGGGGAAATTAGAAGTAGCAGAAGATAGAGACGTAAGAGCGAGAGCCGCAGGCTGCTAGTTATATTGGACGGGTATTTGCTGGAGTTACGAAGCAACAGATATAAAGAGTATTTGTGATTAAGCAATAAAGACAGATATAGAGAAAGAAAGAGGTAAAGCAGCAGACAGGTAAACTAAAAAGGAGCGAAAGAGGGATGGAGAGGGACACTGAGGGTAAGAGAGAGGCAGAGAGCCGTGTCTGGGGGGAGGGGATGCAGTATCGATCCATGCCGCTTCCATCATTTTGTGACACAGAATGTCAGATGTGCTGAGGTCCCTTTAACTCCTTCCCTTCCAGTCCCCCCCGCCCGCGCCCCCTCAATCACTCCGTACCAGCCGCTCGATGAAAGAATTGATTTTCTTTTTAGCAACTCAAATGTACTTTGTAATGAATTAACTCCCGTCCCTGCACGCTGAGGAGCGGAGCGAGGGAACGAGGCAGCCAGGAGAGGAAAGCAAGGGAGAGCTAATGAGCGGGAAGCAATGGAAGGATAGCCGGGAACCGGGGGGCAGGTGAGAGGGAAAAGGAAGGGTGTGAGGGGGCACCGAAAATGTGGTGAAATGGAAGGAAGGTGGGAGCAAAGCCAAGCAACAAAGGTGATAGAAACGAAAGCCATGGCCGTCCCAGGTGCGGTAAAATGGTACATGGAAGAGGAGAGGGTCGGCAGCCAGAATCAAGGACGGACCGCAGCAAGAAGGTGCGGAAAGAAGGATAGCGGAGGGAACCTGCAAGAACAAGTAGCCATGGAAAGTTTAAGAGAAAAACAGGTGGAAACTGCGAGAAAATGGCACAAGATGATAACAGAGGAAGAGGAAGCAGAGGAGGATGAGAGATCTGGAGAAGATTGCAGGAAAGTGAAGAAGTCCTGGATGAGGAGAGGACAGGTGTGGAGGGCCGTGTCAGGAGCCTCATGCCTCCTACTTTTATCATGGGGGCCTCTGGCTGTCAGGTCTCTGAAAGGGAACCTAATGGGGGGAAAGAGGCCGAACAAGAGTTGTCAAAGGCTCTGGACTTTATGGAAAGAGGGACATAGACGATGGGACTGCGAAGTAAGATAGAGAGCTGGCATGGGACAATACGCGTGACAGTGCGTGCCCGCCAGAGACAGCATGGGACAATACGTAGCAGCGTGACACAGTACGTAACCGTGTGAGACAGCAGGGCCCAGTATGAAACAGTGCGAGACAGCAAGATGCTGCGAGACCCCCATGAGTGTCACCTGTCACCTTACACCATGTTCTGTATGTAGGTATTAACCCCTTCAGCGAGGGGTGTGCAGTTACACGGCACCCTTTGGCATTGAATGGGTGCCCGGTGGCTGGGGGAGGAGCCCCTCCATTTAGCCTGTGCTCTGTCCCTGCTCTCTCCTGGAAATCTCCATTATTCCAAGGGAAATAATTCCTTTTGTGTTCATGGAATGGACCTCGGGAAGGAGGAGGGGGGGCGAAGAGTGGACAGAGCGGAGGGGGACAAAGGGGGAGTGAGAGGTGGCCAGAAGGGGAGGGGGGAAGCTGGGCATCAGGGGGGAGGTCTGTGAGGGACGAAGGGGTCGCTTATACAGCTGTCATCAGACAAGGGAGAGGGGAGGGAGAGAAAGGGGAGAGAGAGAGAGGAGGAGATATTGTGAAGTGTAAGATGGAATAGCCGGGACTCGCAGGCAGTGTGTGCTGCTGTGCAGGGGGGGCCGCGGATGTGTGGGGGGGGCCATATTGTAAAATTAACCGGCTCCAGAGAGAGAGGAGGAGAGCAAAAGAGAAAATACCAACAAAAAAGACTTTAGCCGGTGAATGCATATCGGAGAGGTGGAGAAGACGTCGGTATCCTGCAGAGCATCCTTCCCGGGACTGATGCTCTGCCTGTAATCCTGAGCCCCGCGCACTCCACACCGGGCGGCACACGCACACCCTCACTTCTCCCAGCCTGGATCTCTCCTCTCCATCATCTCTCCCCCCTCGCTCATACACACACCCTCGCCGCCTCGCACAGCGCACCCTGGCCTAATTCATCGGGTTATGAAAGCTGCCTGCACGCTGCTATGTTCGTTCCGCTCTCCGTCCCCTTTCTGTTTCAGCGAGCCGGCTCTGAACACACATGGCCCTTTAAGTCGCCTCTGTCCCTGGCAGGTGCTGACGGTAAGCTACATCGGCGGCGGCGGCGGCGGTCCTCTGCTAGCGAGCAGGAGAGGCAGGCAGAGTGTGCCGCGCCGCCAAACCCCGCTGCTGCCTTTTATTCATGTTTGTATTGATCTCTGGCTGTCAGAGGCAGCGGATTCAGCTCTTCTGGTCGATAGACAGGGAAAAAAAAAGAGAGAGGGAGAGGGAGAGAGCGCGAGCTACAGACACCGGGGTGTTTACACATTACTGGCAGCGTTTTAGGGGGGTATCCCAAAAAGGGACCCCACACTTACCTGCCCAGCAGATCTCCCTTTATTAGACCCCCCCACACCCGAGGAAAGATTGGGCACTGGAAGGTGTCTCCCCCTCTCCTGATGTGGGAGTTCCAACCTTTTAGAATAATTAAGGCTGATTAGTTTAATTGGGAGAGGCATGGGTGGGAGGACAGGAGGGGCGCCGCCAGGATGCCAAGTGGTTGGGGGGAATCTTCTCATGTGAAATGACAATAGAAGACCACATTACCCATCCTGTGCCCACATTAGCACCTTTAATGGCCTTCACAGCTGCACTCCTCTGCCCTCAAACTTTACTTATTCATGCCCGTGTACCCCCAACTCATACGACCCGTTCTGTGGGGGGGACTAGTGCTGCTGCCCAATGTTATGTGCATCTTACGTGAAACCTCCGCCATCTCCGGGCGCCGGTATTTAATTGGCGGAATTTGAAGGGAAATAGATTAGCGCAGATTAGGGACATTTCAATTCTTTTTTTTTTCCCTGTTTGTCATAAGTGATTGTGAAATATTGTGTATATTTGGGCAATGTCTGATCTGGGGAGATTTCTATGTCTATGATAATGTGGGGTGGGGGCACTAAAGAGTTAATTGGAATTGTTGTGAACGCGTCTAAAAAGTTGTAAATCAACCTCCAAATAATTATATAATGTAACAAAAGAATGTACAACTTCTAGAGCTAGAGAATACTGGGTGTGATAGATATAAGATAGATAGATATGTGATAGATATGTGATAGATATGTGATAGATATGTGATAGATATAAGATAGATATGTGATAGATATGTGATAGATATAAGATAGATATGTGATAGATATGTGATAGATATGTGATAGATAGATATGTGATAGATATGTGATAGATATGTGATAGATATGTGATAGATATAAGATAGATATGTGATAGATATGTGATAGATAGATAGATAGATAGATATGTGATAGATATGTGATAGATATGTGATAGATATGTGATAGATATAAGATAGATATGTGATAGATATGTGATAGATATGTGATAGATATGAGATAGATAGATATGTGATAGATATGTGATAGATATGTGATAGATATGAGATAGATAGATATGTGATAGATATGTGATAGATATGTGATAGATATGTGATAGATAGATAGATAGATAGATATGTGATAGATATGAGATAGATAGATATGTGATAGATATGTGATAGATATAAGATAGATATAAGATAGATATGTGATAGATATGTGATAGATAATAGATATGTGATAGATATAAGATAGATAGATATGTGATAGATATAAGATAGATAGATAATAGATAGATATGTGATAGATATAAGATAGATAGATATGTGATAGATATGTGATAGATATGTGATAGATTATAGATATAAGATAGATAGATATGATACATTTCTAAAATGGATATTTTATCATAACAGTGTATTAAGCACAACTAATATTATTCATGTACTAAGAATTCAAATTTCGGACTCCACCACTGACAGTATATGTACTTAGCTGTCAATCTATTTTCTTTCTTGCTTTCTTTGTTTCTCTTTCTTCCCTTCTCATATCTATCTATCTATCTATCTATCTATCTATCTATCTATCTATCTATTATCTATTATCTATCATCTATCTATCTATTATCTATCTATCTATCTATCTATCTATCTATCTATCTATCTATTATCTATCATCTATCTATCTATTATCTATCTATCTATCTATCTATCTATCTATCTATTATCTATCTATCTATTATCTATCTATTATCTATCTATCTATTATCTATCTATCTATCTATTATCTATCTATCTATTATCTATCTATTATCTATCTATCTATTATCTATTATCTATCTATCTATCTATCTATCTATTATCTATCTATTATCTAACTATCTATTATCTATCATCTATCTATTATCTATCTATCTATCTATCTATCTATCTATCTATCTATCTATCTATCTATCTATCTATCTATCTATCTATCTATCTATTATCTATCTCCTATCTATCTATTATCTATCTATCTATCTATTATCTATCTATCTATCTATCTATCTATCTATCTATCTATCTATCTATCTTATATCTATCTTCTTTATAAACCAGACTATTGCCAGCATGCCCACCTTCCATGCCCAGGCTGTCCCGGGTATGCAGTAATGCCCGTTTCCAGGGGGCACACTCCCGGAGACGTGGCCTGTGCAGTCGTCTGTCTTTCTGCCCACGAGTTTCCTGAAATGGTTTTTTAATAGACTAATTACCTGTGATTTTGCAGCGCTTGCTGGACGCGGCCTCCTCGTGTGAAGGGTTTAGTGAAAAGGCCCGTGTCCCCCCATTTTATGACCAGATAAAATCTTGGTTCCCGTCCAGGACCGGTCAGGATAAAATGTGGGAAACACGGACTTTCATTAGAGATCAAAGTTTTGTATTTAATTTTTTTTTTTTCTGCGAAGATTATAAAGGTACGGAGTAATATGGCGGAGCAAATCGGGCGCATGGCGGTGTCACTGGCTGCACCATACAGTAGAGCTGACCGAGGGAATCTTAGTAGACATGGCTTTAGGTACTGCGCCAAGGAATGCTCCGTGGACTGATCGGATTGTAAGCTCCTAGGTGCGAGTCCTAGCATTGTACACTCTGTCATTATGTAATACGGTGATTAACTTCTAGAATGTCTCCATCTTATCGAGGAGGGAAGAGCTGCAGGTCGTGGCTTAGAAAACATTTGTAGAAGTTGCTTTTATTGCAGCACAAACTGAAAACTGATGGAGACGACCGTGTAATAACAATGGCAATTTGTAGCCGACGCCGCCATTTCTGCAACCTGTCCCTCCACAATGCAGCAGCCGCCGCAGCGAATGGAAAGTTTCTCAATATTTTGTATCTGTCGACCTGATACTTTGTAGCCGTTCTCATAACTGGTCATTCTTATTCTTTTTATATTGAAAATAACCCTTTGTGCACCTGCTCATCAGTCAATGGGGGACAACACCCCCAAACCTAATGGACAATATCGGAAAGGAGGTAACAAGGTTGCATCAGGCGCGTCGCTCATTAAATATATTGTGGACAAGATGAAAAGAAAACATAGATTCGCGTAAAAGAGCAGACGCCGCGACCTGTCCTCCCGCAGTGTCAGAAAATGGCTTCATAGCGTATGGGGACGGCACTGGAGATCAGTCCTTCATGTTGACTTTGAAGTGGACGCCCTTGGGTTTTGTACATGGTTTATTTTTTGGTCCGTGACAATTAAAAAGTCTAGATTCAGTGGTGGTCAGCCCTGCAGACATCTGATCAATAAGCCCATGTATCACTAAAGGTGGAAGCGAAATACGGCAGGCGATGGCGATTTCAGCACCAGATACATTCTTCTGGTCTGGAGGGGTTAATTGGTGGCTGATAGAAGGAGAAAAGTCAATCTGTGGAATTAGTGACCTGCGAGTATTAGGTACATTCAGCTCTAGACAGACATGTCTCCTATTAGATTGCCAGCCATGTTGTATTGTGTCACTGTCCCACGTCACAGCCCTGGCGGTTACATTACCTGCGTGACGGTGACACCCGCATCGCCCGTCCATTCACAGTGTTTATAAATGTCAGAGCACGTCGCCCGACGGCCGCTGTAATCCGGGGCTGTCTAGGCCTTGTATATAAGAGCAGGTAGTATATAGATATGTAACAGATACACTGCCACGCCTTTGTTACAGTCCTGCTCGGCGGCGGCCGTGTGACGGAGCGCGGTATTGATTTTTTTTTAGGTGTTAACGGCGTTTGGATTTTCTTTGAATTACTAAAAAAAAATATTTCTTAATAAATACGATCCTGTTGTAAAGAGGGGAATAAAATCTAGAAGAGATCTATATATAATATACGACCGCGGACGGCGCGTCGGAGCGGGCCTCATTTATTACCCACAATGTTCAAATCATTGATGGAGATTTATATATATATTTTTTGTACATATGTTCAGGTTTTGTGCCACAAATCTTTGGCTTTAAAGAGGAACTCAACATATTTCTTAAAAGCTGATCTCGGCAACATATTAAAGTCCATTAGGATTAGTCGGAGGCCAGTTCTCAGTTACCCCTCGGCTGAGCATCACCAATCCTAATGAATATGTATAAAGGAACATGGAGTTCCCCTTTAAACCTGGGACAGGCTGTGTCCACCATGCTGGATTTCCTGCAGCTTTGTAGTAGCGCCAGGGCTACAACCACTTTCTGCGGCACTGTGATCCGGCCGCGAATTCTGGGAATGGGCCAGGCACAAACTGCAGCGGGCAAACCGGTCGATTCTCTGCGTATCTTTGCCGGACCCCATTATAATTAATGGAGTCGGTGGGCATTCCGGTTGTATCCGGCGGTGCCAGATCCGGAGAATCCACGCTGCAGATGTGAGAGTAGCCTATAGACACCCATAGTCACAGACATACCGCCACGCGCGCTCATACGCGCTCCAGGGTGTGGGTTTTATATCTGATTTGTATTCTTTTATATTTTTATCCATGTTTTTTGCTTTTTGTACTTTTTCCCTACAGCGGCGCTGGGCGCTCCGTTATGTAGCATAAAACATAACTTTCCAAGATAATTCACTAAATTAATTTTTGTTAATTTTCATCTTTCCAAAGGCCTTAAATATAAATTTTATGTTACCAGAGAACGGTCACAACTAGGGTGATGTGACAACCCCAGCTCCAGGCCGGAAATCTGCTCAGAATGGTTGTCACTTTTCTGCCAGGCCTCGTTCACATTTCCGTGTCAGTATTATGTACATGAAAAAAGCATCCTTATTCAATCCGTGGACCGTCATCCGTAATCCATGGACGTCGCTCAGCGGAAAATGAATTTCAAGAGTATTTCCTGTCTGTCTTTCACCATGGATGCCACCAAATAGTGATGTGTGAACAGACACATTCAAATCAATGGGTACATGAGCTGTCCATGAAAAACGGAAATGTGAACGAGGCCTTAGAGGGGAAGAATCAGTACCATGGACGTCATGAGACTTAAGTGCCCCTTAATCCAATCCTGTCCGGTCAGCGCTTCGTGCGCAGGGTCTCAGTTTATAGGTTAGCCATTGCATGTATTTCAGCTCATTGCTATTTTAATCCATTTTGACAGAAAAATCCTAAAGCATTTTCAGATTTCCTAAAAGACAATATTTACTCTCCTCATTAGCGTGAGACCACGCCGAAGTGATGGGGGTCGCACCTGTGAGATGTGAGGATACGGTAGGACACTCTTACAGTGGAGGAGGTTAAGCATGCATGGGATAGGCATAAGGCCATCCTTCATATAAGATAGGGCCGGGGGCTATCCATAGTATTCAGTATATTGGGCAGACTAGATGGGACAAATGGTTCTTATCTGCCGACACATTCTAGGTTTCTATGTTTCTATGACCTCCGTGATGGGACCTCTCTGAAGATCCCTGGTCGGTCACTCGGTGGACTGGGTATGATGTCCGTTTTACTGTCAGGGTTGCCGTAAAAGAAGAGGTTGGCTACTATACATGAGCCGTGATAATACATGAGCGGAGCTTGGATGCAGCCGCCTTTACTTTATTGGTTTGGATGTTCATTCTCATGTTATAGGACCAGATGATAGAGATGGATAATACTGTAGATGGATAATACTGTAGATGGATAATACTGTAGATGGATAATACTGTAGATGGATAATACTGTAGATGGATAATACTGTAGATGGATAATTCTCGTCCAGTGCAAATTCTTACGATGCAGAAACATAGTCCGCACTGAGGTATGGGATTAGTTACGATGGTAAAGCCCGGGGTTGTGAAGTCCGACCGAGTCGGTAGAAATATTCTATATTATTGTGTAATTCTTTGGTTACATGCGTCGCTTCTCACTTATTTACTTTCATAGGAATTTGGAAAGGTTTAGAAGCCGTGATCCTACACATATCCTTTATGTTCTGTCATGGCTCTGCCTTGTTCACACCAGCATCATGGCTTCCGTTCTCTTACATATATCAGTAATATAACCCTACAGCAGCGCCTCAGAGAACTGAGGGCGTACGTGGCATGTCTGCGCCTGTCCGTGGCCAGACATTATACCGCCACGTGCCTCCACTTTGGCTGGACTTGTATAGCATATGGACCTCTGGATGTACCCATAGGGCAGTATCAGGACCTTCAGATTTTCCAGATCTGTCAGCAGACTCCAGGTCACAGGCGGTTTTCTGCGGGGGCCACGGGGACCCCCAACCTATTTACTAAGACTGCCGAGAGGTTATCGGGCCTTCTCTTTATTCATCGGTCAGTATTAACCACAGATTCAGATTTTAAATGTAATGTGGGTCGTTTATTAAACATAAATAAGCCCCTGCGCTGGCGGTGGACTCGCCGGCCTCTGCATAACTTCTACGTATCCAACGCCGGTCAAAGCCTCCTTGCCGACTTACATTTACACCATTTTCAGCCTCTAAAACAGGCGTAGCCTCCTTTTTTTTTTTAGACCTGACGTGAGCGGGGAAAAGGCGCAGATTTGGTGCAATCTGGCCAGAAATACGCCTAATATAGTCGTATTTCTGATGGTCAATGACCCCCCCCATGTTCCTTAATGTCGGTGGACGCATTGTGTCGGCGTCTCCGGCACAGTATATACTGCCCGGCTCTATCCATTTCTATTATGTAAGCAATTAGTTATCTGTTAGACTCATTCCGTCTCATCGCAGCTTGTAAAACATGAGCGCAGCGTTCCGTCCTATTTCATGTATAAGTTATTCGGCTGTTTCCCTCCGGTTAATCTTCCTCTCGCTTCCCGTTTGGGTCCCACAAATCTCAGCCATCAGCCCTCTGCTCTTCTTTCAAAATCACCTTCCCTTTCTGTAAACTAATAAACCTCTTTAATATAGCGTCTAAAGGCTTCTCCTGCAACGCGATAAAATAGACCCGCTACAAAATCATGTGTAAATGTATTGAACTCCTGACAGAATACATCCCATTTCTCAAGCAGCGTGAGCGGAGGCCTTTATCACATCCCTTAATCATGGCTCAACATTTAATCATTATGGAAATCAGTCAATATGTTAATAAAAGACATGACGGACGCGGCGGCTGCACATGGAGCGGGAATCACGCGGCTCTGGTTACCTGGTCGCCATACGTAGACCTCTGATTATTTATGGCCCCTTAGCAGATTGTTTGCTGTTCTATCGGTTACGCTTACAATCATGAGCATAAGTAGGTCGGTTTATATCATTATATATGAGGGGTAGAGACAAATTGGATGGAAATTGACCAGAACTGAAGACTAAACATGTATCCTGATATGTGGCAGATATATCGTTCACTGCCATGAACATGTTAAATGGGATTTATAAAAAATAAGAAATAATCCCCTATATCGAGGTATAGATATTAGCATGGTGGTGAGTGGTCAGTACGATGACTCAGTGGTCAGTACGATGACTCAGTGGTCAGCACTGTTACCTTGCAACACTTTGCTCAAATCCAACCAAGGGAAACATCTACATAGAGTCTCTATGTTCTCACGGGTTTCCTCGCAGTCTCCAATTTTCATCCCACACTCTAAAAACATCCTAATAGGTACATTTTGAATTGGTGAGCCCCAAAGAGGACTCAGAGTGATGTACAGCACTGCAGAACATGCTGGTGCCATATAAATGAGTAAAATAAATAATATTTCAGGGTGCCACTGATATTTGATTTGCATGTGGTGATTACGTGGATTGTCATGAAGACACAGACCACCAAGATATAACTGGATAGTTGTAAGCCTCACAAGTCCATGATGTCTAATGTATAATCCTACCATGTGGATCGAGCGGTAAAAAAAAGGTGGAAGCTAATCTTCAATCAGAATAAATTCCCGGATCAATGTCCCTTCTCCAGAAATATATTACATATAACCTGTAATATTATTACACTCTAGGCATCCAGGCCCCTCCTGAACTTGTCCAAGGAATTGACCATCACAGCCTCTTCTAACAGAGAATTCCATAGTCTCACTGCTCTTACAGTAAAGAGTCCATAGTCTCACTGCTCTTACAGTAAAGAGTCCATAGTCTCACTGCTCTTACTGTAAAGTGTCCATAGTCTCACTGCTCTTACAGTATAGAGTCCATAGTCTCACTGCTCTTACAGTATAGAGTCCATAGTCTCACTGCTCTTACAGTAAAGAGTCCATAGTCTCACTGCTCTTGCCGTAAAGAGTCCATAGTCTCACTGCTCTTACAGTATAGAGTCCATAGTCTCACTGCTCTTACAGTAAAGAGTCCATAGTCTCACTGCTCTTACAGTAAAGAGTCCATAGTCTCACTGCTCTTACTGTATAGAGTCCATAGTCTCACTGCTCTTACAGTATAGAGTCCATAGTCTCACTGCTCTTACAGTAAAGAATCCATAGTCTCACTGCTCTTACAGTAAAGAGTCCATAGTCTCACTGCTCTTACAGTAAAGAATCCATAGTCTCACTGCTCTTACTGTAAAGTGTCCATAGTCTCACTGCTCTTACAGTAAAGAGTCCATAGTCTCGCTGCTCTTACAGTAAAGAGTCCATAGTCTCACTGCTCTTACAGTAAAGAGTCCATAGTCTCACTGCTCTTACAGTAAAGAATCCATAGTCTCACTGCTCTTACAGTAAAGAGTCCATAGTCTCACTGCTCTTACAGTAAAGAATCCATAGTCTCACTGTTCTTACAGTATAGAGTCCATAGTCTCACCGCTCTTACAGTATAGAGTCCATAGTCTCACTGCTCTTACAGTAAAGAATCCATAGTCTCACTGCTCTTACAGTAAAGAGTCCATAGTCTCACTGCTCTTACAGTAAAGAATCCATAGTCTCACTGCTCTTACTGTAAAGTGTCCATAGTCTCACTGCTCTTACTGTAAAGAGTCCATAGTCTCACTGCTTTTACAGTAAAGAGTCCATAGTCTCACTGCTCTTAGAGTAAAGAGTCCATAGTCTCACTGCTCTTACAGTAAAGAGTCCATAGTCTCACTGCTCTTACAGTAAAGAGTCCATAGTCTCACTGCTCTTACAGTAAAAAGTCCTTAGTCTCACTGCTCTTACAGTAAAGAGTCCATAGTCTCACTGCTCTTACAGTAAAGAGTCCATAGTCTCACTGCTCTTACAGTAAAGAGTCCATAGTCTCACTGCTCTTACAGTAAAGAATCCATAGTCTCACTGTTCTTACAGTATAGAGTCCATAGTCTCACCACTCTTACAGTAAAGAGTCCATAGTCTCACTGCTCTTACAGTAAAGAGTCCATAGTCTCACTGCTCTTACAGTAAAGAATCCATAGTCTCACTGCTCTTACAGTAAAGAGTCCATAGTCTCACTGCTCTTACAGTAAAGAATCCATAGTCTCACTGCTCTTACTGTAAAGTGTCCATAGTCTCACTGCTCTTACTGTAAAGAGTCCATAGTCTCACTGCTTTTACAGTAAAGAGTCCATAGTCTCACTGCTCTTAGAGTAAAGAGTCCATAGTCTCACTGCTCTTACAGTAAAGAGTCCATAGTCTCACTGCTCTTACAGTAAAGAGTCCATAGTCTCACTGCTCTTACAGTAAAAAGTCCTTAGTCTCACTGCTCTTACAGTAAAGAGTCCATAGTCTCACTGCTCTTACAGTAAAGAGTCCATAGTCTCACTGCTCTTACAGTAAAGAGTCCATAGTCTCACTGCTCTTACAGTAAAGAATCCATAGTCTCACTGCTCTTACTGTAAAGTGTCCATAGTCTCACTGCTCTTACAGTAAAGAGTCCATAGTCTCACTGCTTTTACAGTAAAGAGTCCATAGTCTCACTGCTCTTAGAGTAAAGAGTCCATAGTCTCACTGCTCTTACAGTAAAGAGTCCATAGTCTCACTGCTCTTACAGTAAAGAGTCCATAGTCTCACTGCTCTTACAGTAAAAAGTCCTTAGTCTCACTGCTCTTACAGTAAAGAGTCCATAGTCTCACTGCTCTTACAGTAGAGTCCATAGTCTCACTGCTCTTACAGTAAAGAGTCCATAGTCTCACTGCTCTTACAGTATAGAGTCCATAGTCTCACTCCTCTTACAGTAAAGAGTCCATAGTCTCACTGCTCTTACAGTAAAGAATCCATAGTCTCACTGCTCTTACAGTAAAGAGTCCATAGTCTCACTGCTCTTACAGTAAAGAATCCATAGTCTCACTGCTCTTACTGTAAAGTGTCCATAGTCTCACTGCTCTTACAGTAAAAAGTCCTTAGTCTCACTGCTCTTACAGTAAAGAGTCCATAGTCTCACTGCTCTTACAGTAAAGAATCCATAGTCTCACTGCTCTTACAGTAAAGAGTCCATAGTCTCACTGCTCTTACAGTAAAGAATCCATAGTCTCACTGCTCTTACTGTAAAGTGTCCATAGTCTCACTGCTCTTACAGTAAAGAGTCCATAGTCTCGCTGCTCTTACAGTAAAGAGTCCATAGTCTCACTGCTCTTACAGTAAAGAATCCATAGTCTCACTGCTCTTACAGTAAAGAGTCCATAGTCTCACTGCTCTTACAGTAAAGAATCCATAGTCTCACTGCTCTTACAGTAGAGTCCATAGTCTCACTGCTCTTACTGTAAAGTGTCTATAGTCTCACTGCTCTTACTGTAAAGAGTCCATAGTCTCACTGCTTTTACAGTAAAGAGTCCATAGTCTCACTGCTCTTACAGTAAAAAGTCCTTAGTCTCACTGCTCTTACAGTAAAGAGTCCATAGTCTCACTGCTCTTACAGTAGAGTCCATAGTCTCACTGCTCTTACAGTAAAGAGTCCATAGTCTCACTGCTCTTACAGTATAGAGTCCATAGTCTCACTCCTCTTACAGTAAAGAGTCCATAGTCTCACTGCTCTTACAGTAAAGAATCCATAGTCTCACTGCTCTTACAGTAAAGAGTCCATAGTCTCACTGCTCTTACAGTAAAGAATCCATAGTCTCACTGCTCTTACTGTAAAGTGTCCATAGTCTCACTGCTCTTACAGTAAAAAGTCCTTAGTCTCACTGCTCTTACAGTAAAGAGTCCATAGTCTCACTGCTCTTACAGTAAAGAATTCATAGTCTCACTGCTCTTACAGTAAAGAGTCCATAGTCTCACTGCTCTTACAGTAAAGAGTCCATAGTCTCACTGCTCTTACTGTAAAGTGTCCATAGTCTCACTGCTCTTACAGTAAAGAGTCCATAGTCTCGCTGCTCTTACAGTAAAGAGCCCATAGTCTCACTGCTCTTACAGTAAAGAATCCATAGTCTCACTGCTCTTACAGTAAAGAGTCCATAGTCTCACTGCTCTTACAGTAAAGAATCCATAGTCTCACTGCTCTTACAGTAGAGTCCATAGTCTCACTGCTCTTACAGTAAAGAGTCCATAGTCTCACTGCTCTTACTGTAAAGAGTCCATAGTCTCACTGCTTTTACAGTAAAGAGTCCATAGTCTCACTGCTCTTACAGTAAAGAATCAACAGTAAGCCCCAACCCTTCCAAGAGCCCCACCAAAGGAAATGCTCATTATAATGCAGATTTGCATAAAATCCACTCCACCCATTTAATCCGCTGTGTATGTACAGTACAGACCAAAAGTTTGGACACACCTTCTCATTCAAAGAGTTTTCTTTATTTTCATGACTATGAAGGCATCAAAACTATGAATTAACACATGTGGAATTATATACATAACAAACAAGTGTGAAACAACTGAAAATATGTAATATTCTAGGTTCTTCAAAGTAGCCACCTTTTGCTTTGATTACTGCTTTGCACACTCTTGGCATTCTCTTGATGAGCTTCAAGAGGTAGTCACCTGAAATGGTTTTCACTTCACAGGTGTGCCCTGTCAGGTTTAATAAGTGGGGTTTCTTGCCTTATAAATGGGGTTGGGACCATCAGTGGCGTTGAGGAGAAGTCAGGTGGATACACAGCTGATAGTCCTACTGAATAGACTGTTAGAATTTGTATTATGGCAAGAAAAAAGCAGCTAATTAAAGAAAAACGAGTGACCATCATTACTTTAAGAAATGAAGGTCAGTCAGTCAGCCGAAAAATTGGGAAAACTTTGAAAGTAAGGGCTATTTGACCATGAAGGAGAGTGATGGGGTGCTGCGCCAGATGACCTGGCCTCCACAGTCACCGGACCTGAACCCAATCGAGATGGTTTGGGGTGAGCTGGACCGCAGAGTGAAGGCAAAAGGGCCAACAAGTGCTAAGCATCTCTGGGAACTCCTTCAAGACTGTTGGAAGACCATTTCTGGGGACTACCTCTTGGAGCTCATCAAGAGAATGCCAAGAGTGTGCAAAGCAGTAATCAAAGCAAAAGGTGGCTACTTTGAAGAACCTAGAATATGACCTATTTTCAGTTGTTTCACACTTGTTTGTTATGTATATAATTCCACATGTGTTAATTCATAGTTTTGATGCCTTCATAGTCATGAAAATAAAGAAAACTCTTTGAATGAGAAGGTGTGTCCAAACTTTTGGTCTGTACTGTACCTTTCCAGAGCGGGCGCCTTAGCTGCCAGGTTTCTGCTGTTTTACATGACACCCGGAGGCAATGTCTGTGAGTTAATAACAGTGATCGCAGATATTTAACCCCTAAGATTCTGTGGTCAGTTGTGACTACGGCATCTGAAAAGACTTTCACTGGGATCGCCATGATCCTGGAGCCTGAACAGCACCCCGCCTGGTGATCGGGGAAGCCGTGTGTTCTCTGTGGTAGCCTTGAGCTTTAGGAAGGCTTGAGGCTACCACAACAAAACCTTTCCTTGGAGCCCATTGAATGTCCCCTAGACTGTAATGGTAGTTTATTTCAGTCTATGGGAGCAGCGTTCTAACAATCGCATGTTAAGTCCTCTAAGGGGACTTAATATAAGTGTAAATATAATAAAAAAATGAATTGAAAAAATATAAAAATTAAAAAAATCACTATTAAAATATAAATGTGTTTATGCCATATGGTGAATGCTAAAACTGAAAAAAATCTAAAGGGGAGATGCGCCATTTTTTCATTGCTTCAACTCCCCAAATAAATTGAATAAAAATTGATCAAAAAGGCATACACACACTAAAATAATATCATTGAGGACTACAGATTGCCCCACAAAGAATCATCTCTGACCGCTCAGTAGGCCTAACTATAATACCGTTATGGGAGTCAGAATATGGCGATGCAAATCAGTTTTATTTTTTTAGGAATTAAAACACTAGAAAAATGATATACCGTAAATGTTGTATCGCTGTAATCGTACTGATCTGGAGAATGAAGGGAACGCTGTAAAAAACCCATAAAACTATAGCGTATTTGAGGTTTTCTTTACATTATATGCAATAATAAATGGTGCTATTAGAAAGCACAACCTGTCCTGCAAAAAACAAGCCGTCATACTATGTGAGTGGAAAATAAAAAAGATATTGCTCTGGGAAGACCGGGAGAAAAACAGTGCAAAAACAGAAAATCGCTCTTTTCTTAAAAGCGTTTTCCGAGAGTTTTTTACTGATGATCTGTGCCCTGGATGGGTCATCAGTATTTGAATGGTGGGGGTCTGATATCCTGGCCCCCCGCCGATCCGCTGTTTGAGAGGACAGTGGTGCTCACAGTAGGGCCGCGGCCTTCTCACAGCTTTCCCTCAGCCAGTGACGACACATTCAACGGTCACATGACTTAGGCGCAGCTGACGCAACTCAGCTCCATGGAAGTGACTGAGGCTTCGCAAGCAGGGAGATGGCCGTGGCAGTACTCCGAGCGCCGGTGACTTCTCAAACAGCTGATGAGTGGGGGTGTCGGACCCCTACCGATCAGTGAAATAATCTCAGAAAACCCCTTTAAGGGGTTAAGGTCCTGATCACGGGACAGTCCCATGTAAATCAGGACTGAGGGTGAATGGAGTTCAATCTGCTGAGTGTCTCTTCTGGGTTGTCGGGCACCTCTGTATAGTGTCGTAATATTACAGCATCAGGCCTTATCTGCATTTTTTCTGGATTTTCCAGAGGGTGCGACAGAATGAAAAGCGTCATATTAGTAAATAAATGCATAAAACAAAAGAAGGATCTGAGGTCTGTGAACATGGGGGAGATTTACCAAACTGAATGTGCAGAATAAATGTGGGGGGTTGAGTCAGCACAACCTGTATGTAGGTGCACATCGCTATGGCGAACTAGATATACAAACAGAAAATACAAATGTGATCGCACTCTGCATCCAGCATTCTGCCCTGCCTCCATGCTGGATGAGGCATTGGTGTACATTTTGGCCAAAGCGTAATAAGCCACTCACGTGGAGGCAGGGCAGAATGCTGGATGCAGAGTGCGATCACATTTGTATTTTCTGAATGTGCAGAATGCTGGCTTCATTTGCGCAGAAATGCTTTGCTTCACTTTTATTTTTTTTTATTTTTTAGACACTTTGGGGGTCATTTATTAACCAGAAATACGTATTTATGTCGCACATTGCGGCGTAAAGGTGCTTTGTGCCGCAATCTGCGACTTCTCCCCAGGTCTAAAAAAGTAAGCGTGGCATGGGCGGGAAAGGGGACAGGCCATCAGGGAAAATA
The DNA here is from genome assembly GCF_905171765.1 of Bufo bufo. NCBI lineage: Eukaryota > Metazoa > Chordata > Amphibia > Anura > Bufonidae > Bufo > Bufo bufo. Next base: position 5,820,556 of record NC_053389.1, on the reverse strand, counting down.
AACACAGTGATGTCACAGTACAGAGATAATAAACACAGTGATGTCACAGTACAGAGATAATAAACACAGTGATGTCACAGTATAGAGATAATATACACAGTGATGTCACAGTACAGAGATAATACACACAGTGATGTCACAGTACAGGGATAATACACAGTGATGTCACAGTACAGGGATAATACACACAGTGATGTCACAGTACAGGGATAATACACATAGTGATGTCACAGTACAGAGATAATAAACACAGTGATGTCACAGTACAGAGATAATACACACAGTGATGTCACAGTACAGAGATAATAAACACAGTGATGTCACAGTACAGACATAATACACACAGTGATGTCACAGTACAGGGATAATACACACAGTGATGTCACAGTACAGGGATAATAAACACATTGATGTCACAGTACAGAGATAATAAACACAGTGATGTCACAGTACAGGGATAATAAACACAATGATGTCACAGTACAGAGATAATACACACAGTGATGTCACAGTACAGGGATAATACACACAGTGATGTCACAGTACAGAGATAATAAACACAGTGATGTCACAGTACAGGGATAATACACATAGTGATGTCACAGTACAGAGATAATAAACACAGTGATGTCACAGTACAGAGATAATACACATAGTGATGTCACAGTACAGAGATAATAAACACAGCGATGTCACAGTACAGAGATAATACACACAGTGATGTCACAGTACAGAGATAATAAACACAGTGATGTCACAGTACAGGGATAATACACAAAGTGATGTCACAGTACAGAGATAATAAACACAGTGATGTCACAGTACAGAGATAATACACACAGTGATGTCACAGTACAGAGATAATAAACACAGTGATGTCATAGAACAGAGATAATACACCCAGTGATGTCACAGTACAGGGATAATACACACAGTGATGTCACAGTACAGAGATAATACACACAGTGATGTCACAGTACAGAGATAATACACCCAGTGATGTCACAGTACAGAGATAATAAACACAGTGATGTCACAGAACAGGGATAATAAACACAGTGATGTCACAGTACAGAGATAATAAACACAGTGATGTCACAGTACAGGGATAATACACACAGTGATGTCACAGTACAGAGATAATAAACACAGTGATGTCACAGTACAGAGATAATACACACAGTGATGTCACAGTACAGAGATAATACACACAGAGATGTCACAGTACAGAGATAATACACACAGTGATGTCACAGTACAGAGATAATACACACAGTGATGTCACAGTACAGAGATAATACACACAGTGATGTCACAGTACAGGGATAATACACACAGTGATGTCACAGTACAGAGATAATAAACACAGTGATGTCACAGTACAGAGATAATACACACAGAGATGTCACAGTACAGAGATAATACACACAGTGATGTCACAGTACAGGGATAATACACACAGTGATGTCACAGTACAGAGATAATAAACACAGTGATGTCACAGTACAGAGATAATACACACAGTGATGTCACAGTACAGAGATAATAACCACAGTAATGTCACAGTACAGAGATAATAAACACAGTGATGTCACAGTACAGGGATCGGGCATTGCTAATGAAAGGCTCTGCTGGGTGGAGTTGTGGCAGGTGTGGGCCCTGCTGCAATACAGTAGAGACAGGCCGCGAGGTAGGTCGGGCATTGCTAATGAAAGGCTCTGCTGGGTGGAGTTGTGGCAGGTGTGGGCCCTGCTGCAATACAGTAGAGACAGGCCGCGAGGTAGTTCGGGCATTGCTAATGAAAGGCTCTGCTGGGTAGAGTTGTGGCAGGTGTGGGCCCTGCTGCAATACAGTAGAGACAGGCCGCGAGGTAGGTCGGGCATTGCTAATGAAAGGCTCTGCTGGGTGGAGTTGTGGCGGGTGTGGGCCCTGCTGCAATACAGTGGAGACAGGCCGCGAGGTAGGTCGGGCATTGCTAATGAAAGGCTCTGCTGGGTGGAGTTGTGGCAGGTGTGGACCCTTCTGCAATACAGTGGAGACAGGCCGCGAGGTAGGTCGGGCATTGCTAATGAAAGGCTCTGCTGGGTGGAGTTGTGGCGGGTGGGGGCCCTGCTGCAATACAGTGGAGACAGGCCGCGAGGTAGGTCGGGCATTGCTAATGAAAGGCTCTGCTGGGTGGAGTTGTGGCGGGTGGGGGCCCTGCTGCAATACAGTGGAGACAGGTCGCGAGGTAGGTCGGGCATTGCTAATGAAAGGCTCTGCTGGGTGGAGTTGTGGCGGGTGGGGGCCCTGCTGCAATACAGTAGAGACAGGCCGCGAGGTAGTTCGGGCATTGCTAATGAAAGGCTCTGCTGGGTGGAGTTGTGGCAGGTGTGGGCCCTGCTGCAATACAGTAGAGACAGGCCGCGAGGTAGGTCGGGCATTGCTAATGAAAGGCTCTGCTGGGTGGAGTTGTGGCAGGTGTGGGCCCTGCTGCAATACAGTAGAGACAGGCCGCGAGGTAGGTCGGGCATTGCTAATGAAAGGCTCTGCTGGGTGGAGTTGTGGCAGGTGTGGGCCCTGCTGCAATACAGTAGAGACAGGCCGCGAGGTAGTTCGGGCATTGCTAATGAAAGGCTCTGCTGGGTGGAGTTGTGGCAGGTGTGGGCCCTGCTGCAATACAGTAGAGACAGGCCGCGAGGTAGGTCGGGCATTGCTAATGAAAGGCTCTGCTGGGTGGAGTTGTGGCAGGTGTGGGCCCTGCTGCAATACAGTAGAGACAGGCCGCGAGGTAGGTCGGGCATTGCTAATGAAAGGCTCTGCTGGGTGGAGTTGTGGCAGGTGTGGGCCCTGCTGCAATACAGTAGAGACAGGCCGCGAGGTAGGTCGGGCATTGCTAATGAAAGGCTCTGCTGGGTGGAGTTGTGGCGGGTGTGGGCCCTGCTGCAATACAGTGGAGACAGGCTGCGAGGTAGGTCGGGCATTGCTAATGAAAGGCTCTGCTGGGTGGAGTTGTGGCGGGTGGGGGCCCTGCTGCAATACAGTGGAGACAGGCCGCGAGGTAGGTCGGGCATTGCTAATGAAAGGCTCTGCTGGGTGGAGTTGTGGCAGGTGTGGGCCCTGCTGCAATACAGTGGAGACAGGCCGCGAGGTAGGTCGGGCATTGCTAATGAAAGGCTCTGCTGGGTGGAGTTGTGGCGGGTGGGGGCCCTGCTGCAATACAGTGGAGACAGGCCGCGAGGTAGATCGGGCATTGCTAATGAAAGGCTCTGCTGGGTGGAGTTGTGGCGGGTGGGGGCCCTGCTGCAATACAGTGGAGACAGGCCGCGAGGTAGAACGGGCATTGCTAATGAAAGGCTCTGCTGGGTGGAGTTGTGGCGGGTGTGGGCCCTGCTGCAATACAGTGGAGACAGGCCGCGAGGTAGGTCGGGCATTGCTAATGAAAGGCTCTGCTGAGGCCCCTTACACAGGATTTATTAGGGGTTTTCAGTGGAAGCTGCAGATTTGATGGTGTTTTTTATGACATGTTTTTTAACAGATTATCAATCGATGCGTTGAAAATAACCCTTTATGTGAACTACGGCATTTATTTCCCGATGTAAAGAAGTGGTAAATTGGGAGTAGATTCTGCGGTAGTTCATACGAAGCATTTCTTCTGTGTGTCGGAGAATCTGCGTCACACAGAAAGAAGAAAGCCGCTCGTTCATTCATTCTCGGTATGGATTTTTTGTGGAAATTCCAAATAGTAGGTCAGAAGCCATCTCAGGCTGGATTCACGTGGCTCAAATCAACCACAGATAAACAGTGGCAGAAACGCTGCCAGTAACATGCGAAAATCTGCCGGCTATTTTCGCCCTTCCCCACTGACTTCAATGGTGAACACACTTGATAACTAACGTGCCACTTCTGAAGCGGATTAGAAAAAAAAACACACTGAAAATTTCCATGCAGGTCAATTTCCTGCAGATTTGGTAAAATGCATCTACTTTACTGCTTCTGCAATACGGAACAGATTTTCCACACGCAATTCGTATCCCCATCGTATGAACGTACCCAACGGGTGATGTCCCCCGTTCAGGGCGCCGCAGGGAATTGAACGCTTGCTGCCACCTCCCCCAGATTTTCTCAGTTTACGGTTTTCACTATGCAGTTTTTTCAGATTTGGCTTTTTTGCAGATTAAAATGGCAAATCTTGAGCTGTAGCAACATTACTACTCCCATCGTTCCCAGCTGCCGCTCGTCGCAGTGACGGGATCGCAGGTGCCGCTGTTGTGGGTTTTGTAATGGTACAAATGTTCCAATTGTTCGGGAGCCACAAAAGATGACATTGATCTGTGTAGAAAATATTTTCCGTATATCGTACCAAGCGTTTTGTTTCTCTGTTGAGACCAAATGGAAGTGACTTCAGTGTCTCGGCGGCCGCATTAGATCCTCGCAGAGGTGATGTGAAAGAGCCTTGACAGACGGCGAGACTCTCACAATGCTACGAGAGCAGTCACATTGTGGCTGCCCAGTATACGGCCTTCGTCTTCTTCCTGTGGACTAATGGCTCTTTTTTCCGTGGTTTGCACGCTTTTTTTTAATGTGAAACCGCTATAGAATTATTTCTTTTACATCATGTTTAGAGCATATATTAAAGGCGTTGTCCAGGATTTTTGCACCTGGCTCCATTAACGTGAAAGGGACAGAGCTGCAATACCAGGCGCAACCTGTACACGGGTTTGGTGCTGTTTTTTGAAGAAGGACGCCATGGTATTCCACTCCTGGACAACCCCTTTAACTGTGTGCCCCGTCCTCTGCAGTGAAGGAAAGTGCTTACTGGTTATTGCAGGGCCCCTATAACTGGGAGCAGGAGGCGATAATAACCAGTGAGCCCCGTCCTCTGCATTGAAGGAAAATACTTACTGGTCATTGCAGGGCCCCTATAACTGCTCCTCTCCCCCCTTCCTGCTAGTGCCCTTCATAATGTACCAGTATAAAATGCCCCATATATAGTGCCCCAGTAGATGCCCCTCAGTGTCCGGCCTCTGATAGGCTGCCGGCCTAGTGTCCCCCATAATGCCCCCCAATAATGTGCCAGTAAATGTCCCCATAGATGCCCCCCCATCATGTGCCAGTATCAAGTGCCTCTCTCCTCCCCCCCCACATGTCCCAGTATCATAGTGCCATCTCCCCCCCAATGTGCCAGTATCAAGTGTCTCTCTCCTTCCCACGCCCCATGTGCCAGTATCATAGTGCCAAACCCCCCCATGTGCCAGTATCAAGTGCCTCTCTCTTCCCCCCCCCATGTCCCAGTATCATAGTGCCATCTCCCCCCCCAAAAAAAGTGGCAGTATCAAGTGCCTCTCCCCCCCATGTGCCAGTATCATAGTGCCAAACCCACCCATGTGCCAGTATCAAGTGCCAACCCCCCCCCAACATGCCAGTATCAAGTGCCTCTCTTCTCCCCCCCATGTCCCAGTATCATAGTGCCATCTCCCCCCCCAATGTGCCAGTATCAACTGTCTCTCTCCTTCCCACCCCCCATGTGCCAGTATCATAGTGCCAAACCCCCCCATGTGCCAGTATCAGGTGCCTCTCCCCCCCCATGTGCCAGTATCAGGTGCCAACCCTTCCTCCCCCCCCAGGTGCCAGTATCAGGTGCCAACCCCTCTCCCCCCCATGTGCCAGTATCAGGTGCCTCCCCCCCCCCATGTGCCAGTATCAGGTGCCAACCCCCCCCCAGGTGCCAGTATCAGGTGCCAACCCCCCTCCCCCCATGTGCCAGTATCAAGTGCCTCCCGCTCCCCCATGGAAGTAACAGTCGGGTATTAAAAAAAAATAATAAACACTTCTACTTACCTCCATATGTCAGCGATGCGATGCAGCCTCTTCCTGTGTCCCACCCTGTATGTCCATATATGGAGTCAGTGCTTGTAATTCAGAAAAGTTTCTGCTGGGATTCGAACCCACGACCTTCTGTATCAGAGGCAAAGCACCTAACCACAAGACCATAAGAGATGCCTTGTTGCTGACTGAAAAATATGAGACTTCTACTGTTATAGCTGGCTAAGTGTACATCTATACACATGACAGCTGCTCATATATAGATATATACTAGTGCTGGGTGTGTTGGGGCAGCTGTCATGTGTATAGATGTACGCTATAACAGTAGAAGTCTCATATTTTTTCAATCAGTTGTAATGCAGCCTTTATGGCTGTGTGGGTAAATGCTTTGCCTCTGATACATTGGAGGTTGTGGGTTTGAATCCCAGACACATCAGGAGACAGTAAGATTAGAACAAATTAGCGAGGGGGCCTGGTCAGCGCTGCTGCTGTGAAGGGGCCCTGAACATTAAGACAAGAATCGATATTTAACTAACTTGAAAATAAACTGTCACACACGCTGCTGGGGCGCCGGGCCCCCTTGGCAGCCCGGGCACCGAAGCAGCTGCTTCCCCGGTAGTTACGCCACTGGGGCCCTGCAATAACCAGTAAGCACTTTCCTTCACTGCAGAGGATGGGGCTCACTGGTTATTACCTCCTCCTGCCCCCAGTTATAGGGACCCTGCAATAACCAGTAAGTACTTTCCTTCACTGCAGAGGACGGGGCTCACTGGTTATTACCTCCTCCTGCTCCCAGTTATAGGGGCCCTGCAATAACCAGTAAGCACTTTCCTTCACTGCAGAGGACGGGTCTCACTGGTTATTACTTCCTCCTGCCCCCAGTTATAGGGGCCCCGCAATAACCAGTAAGTACTTTCCTTTCCTGCAGAGGACGGGGCTCACTGGTTATTACCTCCTCCTGCCCCCAGTTATAGGGGCCCTGCAATAACCAGTAAGCACTTTCCTTCACTGCAGAGGACGGGGCTCACTGGTTATTACCTCCTCCTGCCCCCAGTTATAGGGGCCCTGCAATAACCAGTAAGCACTTTCCTTCACTGCAGAGGACGGGGCTCACTGGTTATTACCTCCTCCTGCCCCCAGTTATAGAGGCCCTGCAATAACCAGTAAGCACTTTCCTTCCCTGCAGAGGACGGCGCTCACTGGTTATTACCTCCTCCTGCCCCCAGTTATAGGGGCCCTGCTTTAACCAGTAAGCACTTTCCTTCCCTGCAGAGGACGGCGCTCACTGGTTATTACCTCCTCCTGCTCCCAGTTATAGGGGCCCTGCAATAACCAGTAAGCACTTTCCTTCCCTGCAGAGGACGGGGCTCACTGGTTATTACCTCCTCCTGCTCCCAGTTATAGGGGCCCTGCAGTAACCAGTAAGTACTTTCCTTCACTGCAGAGGACGGGGCTCACTGGTTATTACCTCCTCCTGCCCCGTTATAGGGGCCCTGCAATAACCAGTAAGCACTTTCCTTCCCTGCAGAGGACGGTGCTCACTGGTTATTACCTCCTCCTGCTCCCAGTTATAGGGACCCTGCAATAACCAGTAAGCACTTTCCTTCCCTGCAGAGGACGGCGCTCACTGGTTATTACCTCCTCCTGCCCCCAGTTATAGGGGCCCTGCAATAACCAGTAAGCACTTTCCTTCACTGCAGAGGACGGGGCTCACTGGTTATTACCTCCTCCTGCCCCCAGTTATAGAGGCCCTGCAATAACCAGTAAGCACTTTCCTTCCCTGCAGAGGACGGCGCTCACTGGTTATTACCTCCTCCTGCCCCCAGTTATAGGGGCCCTGCTTTAACCAGTAAGCACTTTCCTTCCCTGCAGAGGACGGCGCTCACTGGTTATTACCTCCTCCTGCTCCCAGTTATAGGGGCCCTGCAATAACCAGTAAGCACTTTCCTTCCCTGCAGAGGACGGGGCTCACTGGTTATTACCTCCTCCTGCTCCCAGTTATAGGGGCCCTGCAGTAACCAGTAAGTACTTTCCTTCACTGCAGAGGACGGGGCTCACTGGTTATTACCTCCTCCTGCCCCGTTATAGGGGCCCTGCAATAACCAGTAAGCACTTTCCTTCCCTGCAGAGGACGGTGCTCACTGGTTATTACCTCCTTCTGCTCCCAGTTATAGGGACCCTGCAATAACCAGTAAGCACTTTCCTTCCCTGCAGAGGACGGCGCTCACTGGTTATTACCTCCTCCTGCTCACAGTTATAGGGGCCCTGCAATAACCAGTAAGCACTTTCCTTCCCTGCAGAGGACGGGGCTCACTGGTTATTACCTCCTCCTGCTCCCAGTTATAGGGGCCCTGCAATAACCAGTAAGCACTTTCCTTCCCTGCAGAGGATGGGGCTTCCTGGTTTTTACCTCCTCCTGCTCCCAGTTATAGGGGCCCTGCAATAACCAGTAAGCACTTTCCTTCCCTGCAGAGGACGGAGCTCACTGCCCCCAGTTATAGGGACCCTGCAATAACCAGTAAGCACTTTCCTTCCCTGCAGAGGATGGGGCTCACTGGTTATTAACTCCTCCTGCTCCCAGTTATAGGGCCCCTGCAATAACCAGTAAGCACTTTCCTTCACTGCAGAGGATGGGGCTCACTGGTTATTACCTCCTCCTGCCCCCAGTTATAGGGGCCCTGCAATAACCAGTAAGCACTTTCCTTCACTGCAGAGGACGGGGCTCACTGGTTATTACCTCCTCCTGCCCCCAGTTATAGGGGCCCCGCAATAACCAGTAAGCACTTTCCTTCCCTGCAGAGGACGGCGCTCACTGGTTATTACCTCCTCCTGCCCCCAGTTATAGGGGCCCTGCAATAACCAGTAAGCACTTTCCTTCACTGCAGAGGACGGGGCTCACTGGTTATTACCTCCTCCTGCTCACAGTTATAGGGGCCCTGCAATAACCAGTAAGCACTTTCCTTCACTGCAGAGGACGGGGCTCACTGGTTATTACCTCCTCCTGCCCCCAGTTGTAGGGGACCTGCAATAACCAGTAAGTACTTTCCTTCACTGCAGAGGACGGGGCTCACTGGTTATTACCTCCTCCTGCCCCCAGTTATAGGGGCCCTGCAATAACCAGTAAGCACTTTCCTTCCCTGCAGAGGACGGGGCTCACTGGTTATTACCTCCTCCTGCTCCCAGTTATAGGGGCCCTGCAATAACCAGTAAGCACTTTCCTTCCCTGCAGAGGACGGTGCTCACTGGTTATTACCTCCTCCTGCTCCCAGTTATAGGGGCCCTGCAATAACCAGTAAGCACTTTCCTTCACTGCAGAGGACGGGGCTCACTGGTTATTACCTCCTCCTGCCCCCAGTTATAGGGGCCCCGCAATAACCAGTAAGCACTTTCCTTCCCTGCAGAGGACGGCGCTCACTGGTTATTACCTCCTCCTGCCCCCAGTTATAGAGACCCTGCAATAACCAGTAAGCACTTTCCTTCACTGCAGAGGACGGGGCTCACTGGTTATTACCTCCTTCTGCTCCCAGTTATAGGGGCCCCGCAATAACCAGTAAGAACTTTCCTTCACTGCAGAGGACGGGGCTCACTGGTTATTACCGCCTCCTGCCCCCAGTTATAGGAGCCCTGCAATAACCAGTAAGCACTTTCCTTCCCTGCAGAGGACGGCGCTCACTGGTTATTACCTCCTCCTGCTCCCAGTTATAGGGGCCCTGCAATAACCAGTAAGCACTTTCCTTCCCTGCAGAGGACGGGGCTCACTGGTTATTACCTCCTCCTGCTCCCAGTTATAGGGGCCCCGCAATAACCAGTAAGCACTTTCCTTCCCTGCAGAGGACGGGGCTCACTGGTTATTACCTCCTCCTGCTCCCAGTTATAGGGGCCCTGCAATAACCAGTAAGCACTTTCCTTCCCTGCAGAGGACGGGGCTCACTGGTTATTACCTCCTCCTGCTCCCAGTTATAGGGGCCCTGCAATAACCAGTAAGCACTTTCCCATGTGGGGGAAAACATTTATTTGTTAACCCTTTAATGACCAATCCTTAAAAGGCCTTAGTAACGAGACACTTTTTTTTTAAAATTTAGCGCAAGTAGTTCAAACTTTTTTTTTTTTGGCTACCAAAATAATTTTTGCAACATTTTTTTACGTGACACATAGGACTTTTATTTGGGATAAACTGGACAAACTATTGCTCCTTATTCTTTAGGCAAACTGACATCAAAATGAATTATTATAATTACTTCCCTATTTTGTGTTGGTCATTTTGTTATATAATATGTATAGTTTCACGTGAATGGCGCCATAATGGCGATGCTTTTAGTTGGTGTGGGTGTTTTTCTTTTATATATTTTTTTAAAATCTCTTCCAAATTTTTTTTTTTATATATATATTTCTGCTGCATCATATTTCCCCCAAGAGGTCATAAAACTTTTTTTAATTTTGCACTTTTTCCCTTTTATTTTTTCTCTTATTTGTATTTTATACATTTTTTTATCTGCTTGTCTTTCTTTTTTTTAGAATTGCTTTATTACTTATTTTTCTAAATATATTTTTGCCACATAATTTGTCCCATTAGAGGTCATAAAAAGGCCGCAGGGGTACAGTGAAAACTTTTTTATTTTGTACTTTTTCCGTTTTTTTTACCACATACCTTTAATATATTTTTACCACAGTCCCGCTGATAAACTATTTGTGTCTTCTCCTCGGCTCCTCTTCCAAGTGGCTGTACGGTGGTCCTCCTGTGATACAGTGCGGGGGGCTGCTCTTAGGATGGAATATGGGGATACAATGTATCAGAAATGTCACCCATAGAAACCCACCCAGGAACCTGATACAATGATTGGTTGCTATCTCCTATACATAGTGTACTGTCTATACAAGAGTATCGGTGCCGCTGATTCCCAGTATTAGGTGACGGTTTAATTCTGGTAGTTTCCCTTTAAGGGGTTGTCATTTTAGACCATGATCAGATTTTGCTAGATCACATTTTCAAGTCCCGATGGGGGCTAAATGTAATTGTGTGAACAGTAAAAAAAAAAGCAAAAACTCAAATCACCTCCTTTCCCAATTTACATATAAAAATAACCAATAAAAAAATAAACCTAATTGGTCGCACTGCATTCCAGAACGCCTGAACTATTACAATCTAAAATGGTGTTTTCCTGCACAGTGCATGCCGTAATGGAAATAAAAAAATTCATGATTCGCCAATTTTGGTCATGACTCCACTGAAAAATAATAAATCAATGAAAATGATCAAAAAGCCGTATGTACCCCAAAAATTATACCAATAAAATCTGCAGTTTGTCTCTCATACAGCTGTGTATACCGAAATGTAAAGAAGTAATGGGTGTCAGAAAATGGCGACACCAATGAAAATTTAGAATTTTTGAAAGGTTTTTATTTTTTGTACAAATTTAGCATCGCCGGAATCGTATTGACAGGTTATGACCCTAAAAATAAGCCCTCATACGGCTATGTGAATGGAAAATTAAAAGAGTTATGGCTCTTGGAAGGTGGGGAGATAGAAACGAAAATGGGTCTGGTCCTGAAAGTGTAACTGCCGTTTCTATTTGTGTGATGTGTAGGGGCAGTGATACTGAGCGTTTTTGCAATATACTTTAATTGCTGAAATCGTATATTTCTATAAGGAAAATAGCTGTAAAGTGGCCCATTCTGAGCCTCAGGAACGCCCCCTGCCTTCTGGTTACACAGGTCTCCACAGGGGGGGCGTTCCTGAGGCTCAGAATGGGCCACTTTACAGCTATTTTCCTTAAAGAAATATACGATTTCAGCAATTAAAGTATATTACAAAAACGCTCAGTATCACTGCCCCTACACATCACACGAATAGAAACAGAACGGCTGTTACACTTTAGAGGGTCCATGGCCGTCCTCACCCCCTGTAGGCGCTGACTGACAGGAGGGTCACTTTACGTCGAAATTTCATGACAATTTTGGTTATTTGTGATGATAAGCGGCGCGAGCGATGGACGGGAATCGTGTGACTGATCCATAGGGAAGATGACAGCGATGATCACTTTGTGCTGGGTCCTGGTTAGTGCGGTCAGAATGGAGGCATCTGGAGGAGCATGCTTTGTGCCCCCCATAGAGGCATCTGGAGGAGCATGCTTTGTGCCCCCCATAGAGGCATTTGGAGGAGCATGCTTTGTGCCCCCCATAGAGGCATCTGGAGGAGTATGCTTTGTGCCCCCCATAGAGGCACCTGGAGGAGCATGCTTTGTGCCCCCCATAGAGGCACCTGGAGGAGCATGCTTTGTGCCCCCCATAGAGGCACCTGGAGGAGCATGCTTTGTGCCCCCCATAGAGGCATCTGGAGGAGCATGCTTTGTGCCCCCCATAGAGGCATCTGGAGGAGCATGCTTTGTGCCCCCCATAGAGGCATCTGGAGGAGCATACTTTGTGCCCCCCATAGAGGCATCTGGAGGAGCATGCTTTGTGCCCCCCATAGAGGCACCTGGAGGAGCATGCTTTGTGCCCCCCATAGAGGCATCTGGAGGAGCATGCTTTGTGCCCCCCATAGAGGCACCTGGAGGAGCATGCTTTGTGCCCCCCATAGAGGCACCTGGAGGAGCATACTTTGTGCCCCCCATAGAGGCACCTGGAGGAGCATGCTTTGTGCCCCCCATAGAGGCATCTGGAGGAGCATGCTTTGTGCCCCCCATAGAGGCACCTGGAGGAGCATGCTTTGTGCCCCCCATAGAGGCACCTGGAGGAGCATGCTTTGTGCCCCCCATAGAGGCATCTGGAGGAGCATGCTTTGTGCCCCCCATAGCGGCATCTGGAGGAGTATGCTTTGTGCCCCCCATATAGGCACCTGGAGGAGCATGCTTTGTGCCCCCCATAGCGGCATCTGGAGGAGTATGCTTTGTGCCCCCAATATAAGCATCTGGAGGAGCATGCTTTGTGCCCCCCATAGCGGCATCTGGAGGAGCATGCTTTGTGCCCCCCTCATCAGCATCCATGACGGGAGTGACGTTTTTGTATCTTTCATCTTGTCACCTTGTCCCTGTACATGTGCTGGAAGCGGTTCTGTATCTGTCGATATCTTTCCTCCTCCTTCATGGTCCCTCCTTTGTTATCTGGAGGGGGGTTCCTCTGACCTCTGACCCCTTCTGAGCTCTCCATGCTGTAAATGACACGTTGTGTCCCAGACTCACAGCTTGTGTCCCTCTGCCAGACGCCGAGTGACGGACAGCTTCGCCCATCGCTCAAATTGCACAAGAGCAGTAAAGGGGGTGTATGGAGCCCCAGGGGGAGAGCGAGGTGGAGGGGGAGAGCCCCCCGGGAGGTGAAGACCATAGTCCAGCTCCGCCATGTAAATGAGCATAGCTCTGTGGACGTACAGATTCAAAGTTATGTGAGGAACGTGTGCGGCCATTACTGAAAGACAGACGGCCATGCAATCAAAGTACCTGCACCTCAGTCCGGGGGACTGGAGACATCACCCAGCAACCTATGAGCAGGATGAGATACACAGACTCCAGACCAGTGATCACAAAAAAGACGTATCCAACTGACGAGCAGGATGAGATACGCAGAGTGCAGACCAGTGATCACACAGAAGTCTAACCACAGCATGGAGGTGGTGACTACAAAATCCGCTATTTCCCAGTGTCTTCTATCAGTTACCACATAATTTACTGTTAGAACTGGTGGCAACTCTTTCTCTGCGTACCCTTATAAATACCGGATGCTAATGTAGAAAAAGCTGCATTAATTCTGTGTTCATATTGTGGAGAAGATCTACTATCACACCCTGCACCTCCCCCATTATTACTACCCATACACATTCATACAGGGTCCGGCGCATTGTGGGATTCTCTCTATTCCAATAGTCTATGAAGCCACAATTACCTTTTCATTATACGAGGACCCCATATCTGCGTGCAGTGCGACAGGCGGTCGTGTCACAGATGAAAAACATTGACTATATAATCAGGACGGTGCTTTACATGAAAGCTGTAACATATCAGACAATGGCGGAGACGGTCCCTACCAGAAGTGTGCGGGGCCATTCACTGGAAAACAAGACAGTGGCACCATTTATGGTCCCTATTTATGGGGACTATTATTTTATTAGAAGATTCTGGTGATGACATGACCGCTCATTGGGGGCTGCGTCACCGGAAAGCTTTCTAGCTAATTCAACAACATGGGATCTAGTAAAACTTTGGAATGTCTGGCAGAGGACATTGCTCCTCACTGCAGGGGGGTCCAGCTGCAGAGGACATTTCTCTTCATTGTGGGGGGCTTCCCGCTGGAAGAGGACATTGCTTTTTACTGAAGAGGGGTCTCTCTGGAAGAGGACTTTGCTCTTCACTGGAGATGGGGTACCACTGGCAGATGACATTGGTCTTTACTAGAGGGGGTCCCTCTTGTAAAGTATATTGCTCTTCTTTGGGGGCCCTGCAGGAAGTGGACATTGCCTTTCATTGGAGAGTGGGGGCCATCCCGTTGGTAGAGGACAGTGCTCTTCACTGGAGGGGAGGTCCTGTTGGCAGAGGACATTACTCTTCACTGGGGATCTCCAGCTGGCAGAGGACGTAACTATTCATTGGGTGGGGTGATCTTGCCAGAGGAGGTCATTGCTCTTCATTGGCGAACTCCTGCTGGTGGAAGACATTACTCTTCATTGGGGGGAGGGCATCCTGCTGGCAGAGGACATTGACCTTCACTGGAGGGTAGGGGTCCCGCTGGTAGAAGACATTGCACTGGAAAGGGGGTCCTGCCAAAGGAGGACATTCCTCTTCATCGGGGATCTCCAACTGACAGAGGACAATGCACTTCATTGGGGGTGGTTCCTGCTGGTGGAGGACATTGTTTTTCATTAGGGGTCTTGCTGGCAATGAACATTGCTCTTCATGAAGTGTGTGTGTGGGGGGCATCTTCATTGAGGTGGGGCATCCCTATGACAGAGGACCTTACTCTTCTCTGGAGGGTTGGTTCTGATTGAAGACAAAATTACTCTTCACTGGAGGGCTAGTCCCACTGGCAGAGGATATTTCTCTTCACTGGAGGGCCGGTTCCACTGGCAGAGGACATTACTCTTCCCTGGAGGGCTGGTCCCACTAGCAGTGGACATTAGTGTTCTCTGGAGGACCAGTCCCACTGGCAGAGGACATTACTCTACTCTTCTCTGGAGGGTTGGTCCTACTGGCAGAAGACATTACTCTTCTCTGGAGGGCCAGTCCCACTGGCAGAGGACATTACTCTACTCTGGAGGGCTGGTCCTACTGTCAGAATACATTACTCTTCCCTTTAGGGCCAATCCCACTGGCAGAGGACATTACTCTTCCCTGGGTTTTGGTCCCACTGGCAAAGGACATTACTCTTCTCTGGTGGGCTGGTCCCACTGGCAGAGGACATTACTTTTCTCTGGAGGGCTGATCCCACTGGCAGAGGACATTACTCTTCTCTGGAGGGCTGGTCCCACTGGCAGAGGACATTACTCTTCTCTGGAGGGCTGGTCCCACTGGCAGAGGACATTATTCTTCTATGGAGGTCTGGTCCCACTGGCAGAGGACATTATTCTTCTATGGAGGTCTGGTCCCACTAGCAGAGGACATTACTCTTCTCTGGAGGGCTGGTCCCACTGGCAGAGGATATTACTCTTCTCTTGAGGGCTGGTCCCACTGATAGAGTACATTTCTCTTCACTGGAGGGGTGTATGCCGCTGATGGATGAGAGGGTCTCATCGTAAGCTGAGTTTAGGATGCCTTCTTTGTCATCCGTTGAAGCCATCTCCTTATTGGAGAAGTAATCTTTATTATTAACTAAGCATGCAACCTGGGACTGACCACCCTAATTACAGTGACCACAACTCCCTAGATGCTCTGCTGCAGTTACAGGTGGTAGCGGGTCATTACAGAGACATTGGTCTTTGAAGGACAATAATTTAATCTCCAACAATAGAATTTAGAATTATTAGGCTATTGTTTCTGAAGACACGTAGCGTGATAAACTTTTTTAAACAAGGTATGCTGCCTAGTCGGGTGGATCCTGCCGATTTCCACCAATCCTACTAGGCAGTATATGGGGTTTAATGGGGTTGATCTTGCTGACGGGCACCCTTATATATAAGCAGGAGGGCTAGGATAGGTCAGCGAGGTCACATGACCTAACCCATAAAGCCCAGGAAGTGACGCGCGCTGGGCATTAAGGAAGTCCTGCAGGAAACAAGCAGCAAGCATGCTGTGGCCCGGGCTGAGAGGAAACTGTGGAGCAGGTCCCAGAACAACAGCACCCACACAGACAGAGCCCAGGACTGCAGCGGTCAATGGAAAGCACCGGCCGCAGATCACCGCTGAACGCGACGCCCGGGACCGCGGAGATAAGCAGGGGAACAGCGGCGCACAGCAGCCGCTGTTACACACTGCAAGTGGAATGGAGAATCCATCTTTATATTGAGGGCAGACCACCCGTGCTTCACCTGCAGAGCTAGAATGGCGAGTTCCAGCATGCCCTGGTTGCTAAAGGCAATGGAGTAGCCTGAGTCTTGTAGTCCTACGCTGCTTGTCCATCAGCTGGAAGCCGACCTCCACCCCAAGTCTAGATTTGGTGCCTCAAGTGCTAATCTGGTTGCATAAGCGCAGGCTGCAGAGTAGTGATTGGTGGCGGGCGATGCGTTAGAAAGACGGGTAATAGACCGGAGGAGCGGATGAGAAGACAGAAGTAGAGCGTAGAAAGCAGGAGGGTAAAACAGGATTAGACAGCAAGAAATGGGATCAGGGGATTAAAGTAAGGCAAAATGGTGAGGGGAGGCTGAGCCGCACAGGTAATGTGTGCCGGGCAGAGGGTCCAGCTCTCGTATTAATAACATTAGGACCCTGTGGAAACAGCGAGGAGGAAAATAGGTGAAGATAGCTGGAGGGCGAGGGGGGAAAGAGGACAGAAATACATTTCCTTTAATAGTGCGATAAAAGGATGAGAGCAAAGAGACGGAGGAAAGGGAAGAAGAGAATGACAGGAGAGAGGGAGACTGAGCGAGACTCACTGAGTTGGAGTGTGATTAGAGAGGGAAGAGTGTGAATAAAAGAGAGGATAGAAGGCAGGAGTGGCGGGGGCTGCAAGGAGGAGAGAGCCGCAGAGGTGTGGGGGGAGAGGAGGAGGCAGTGGTGGATTGTGCAGTGCAGCAGAGAGCCCCCCCCCCCAGCCCCTCGTCACCGATCGATACAAGACTAAGCAATAAAGCATTTTCATTGTCAGATGCCCTGCATACAGTGACTGGTGTGAGCGCCGCTGCTCTCCCCCCTCCACCTCATCTGAGCTGGAGAGCTCTGCAGCTTCAACACCCCCCTCAAGGCCTAGCTCACCCCCCCAGAATTGTACCCCCCCATCCCCCACCCCAGAGCCTCCACCTTCCGACTCTTCAATAATTCAGAGCTAGCACCTTTTTATTACTCTATGGAAATCTTTATTCCGCCTCCCCCCATTTTTTCCCTTTTTATAGCTTTCCCTTACCTCCAATTTTTATTTACCCCCTCGGTACCTATCTCCCAGCCCCATTAGTCTTACACCTCATCGTCTTATCTCATTGCTCCCCTCAATCAGCCATGTTCTTTTCAAGTCTTCTGCTTGTGATCAAAAATGGATTCAACCCTTTTTCCATACACTGACATGTATGAGAGGGCGAGGTCCAGGAAAAAACATAGGGAGGAAATACAACCGCCCAAATATACAGTGTGCTATACGGGCAAATAACCCGGACTTGATAGACATAGGAAATGTAAAAAGAGAGAAGGTGGCACTGCACAGAAATTATATAGGGCAGAAGAACCAGGCCACTGCGCCATAAGGTACACTGTATAGATGGATGCATGGAATTATTGGCAGAAATAGGTAAAGGCCTGGACGATTTATAGGATGATTTAATATCACAGAAAGGAGTTTATATGAAGGCCCCTGAGGTGTGCATGGTAGTGCGAGGGTTCATTATGGATCAGACAATATGTGCGCCCTACACATCTGTAACGTTATGACATCGGAGCACCTATATACAGAGAGCCATATGATATCATAGTTACGAGGATGCGCGGATCGCGTGTGGAGCAGTAATAATTAATGATTGGACATTTTATGTGGTTTTGGTTGAGCTGGATATGACCCGTGTCACATGTAACGCACCTGATGAATTATCTAATTAATGGTTGGATTAATCATCTTAGTGAGCATCTTCTGTGGTGTTGCCGGAAAATTCATCTATCTGGAAGTGTGTCCGCTGGGCCTCTCCGACCACATGGTTATCCTTGTCTTCTCAGCACTCCCAATTTCTTCCATGGACCCTGTGTCCAGCCATTAGCACCTGTAGTACCTCTGTCTCCATCACTAGTACCAGCAGCAGCCCAATCTCCAACCATTAGCACTTGCAGCACGCCTATCTCCAGCCATTAGCACTTGCAGCAGCCCAATCTCCGCCCATCAGCACCTGCAGCACCCCTGTCTCCAGCCATTAGCACCTGTAGTACCTCTGTCTCCATCACTAGTACCAGCAGCAGCCCAATCTCTGGTCATTAGCACCTGCAGCACCCCTGTCTCCAGCCATTAGCACCTGTAGTACCTCTGTCTCCATCACTAGTACCAGCAGCAGCCCAATCTCCGGCCATTAGCACCTGCAGCACCCCTATCTCCAGCCATTAGCACTTGCAGCAGCCCAATCTCCGCCCATCAGCACCTGCAGCACCCCTGTCTCCAGCCATTAGCACTTGTAGTACCTCTGTCTCCATCACTAGTACCAGCAGCAGCCCAATCTCCGGCCATTAGCACCTGCAGCACCCCTATCTCCAGCCATTAGCACTTGCAGCAGCCCAATCTCTCTCCATTAGCACCTGCAGCACCCCTATCTCCAGCCATTAGCACTTGTAGTACCTCTGTCTCCATCACTAGTACCCGCAGCAGCCCAATCTCCGGCTATTAGCACCTGCAGCACCCCTATCTCTAGCCATTAGCACCTGTAGTACCTCTGTCTCCATCACTAGTACCAGCAGCAGCCCAATCTCCGGCCATTAGCACCTGCAGCACCCCTATCTCCAGCCATTAGCACCGGCAGCAGCCCAATCTCCGGCCATTAGCACCTGCAGCACCCCTGTCTCCATCCATTAGCACCTGTAGTACCTCTGTCTCCATCACTAGTACCCGCAGCAGCCCAATCTCCAGGCTTTAGCACCTGTGGTACCTCTGTCTCCAGCCATTGGCACCAGCAGCAGCCCAATCTCTTGCCATTAGTACCTGCAGCACCCCTATCTCTGGCCATTAGCTCTTGCAGCACCCCCATCTCTGGCCATTAGCACCTCTAGCACCCCCATTTCTGGCCATTAGCACCTGCAGCACCCCCATCTCTGGCCATTAGCTCCTGCAGCACCCCCACATCTCTGGCCATTAGCACCTGCAGCACGCCTATCTCCAGCCATTAGCACTTGCACCAGTCTAATCTCCACCCATTAGCACCTGCAGCACCCCTGTCTCCAGCCATTAGCACCTGTAGTACCTCTGTCTCCATCTCTAGTACCAGCAGCAGCCCAATCTCTGGCCATTAGCACCTGCAGCACCCCTGTCTCCAGCCATTAGCACTTGTAGTACCTCTGTCTCCATCACTAGTACCAGCAGCAGCCCAATCTTCGGCCATTAGCACCTGCAGCACCCCTATCTCCAGCCATTAGCACTTGCAGCAGCCCAATCTCTCTCCATTAGCACCTGCAGCACCCCTATCTCCAGCCATTAGCACCTGTAGTACCTCTGTCTCCATCACTAGTACCAGCAGCAGCCCAATCTCCGGCCATTAGCACCTGCAGCACCCCAATCTCCAGCCATTAGCACCGGCAGCAGCCCAATCTCCGGCCATTAGCACCTGCAGCACCCCTGTCTCCAGCCATTAGCACCTGTAGTACCTCTGTCTCCATCGCTAGTACCCGCAGCAGCCCAATCTCCGGCTATTAGCACCTGCAGCACCCCTATCTCCAGCCATTAGCACCTGTAGTACCTCTGTCTCCATCACTAGTACCAGCAGCAGCCCAATCTCCGGCCATTAGCACCTGGCACCCCTATCTCCAGCCATTAGCACCGGCAGCAGCCCAAACTCCGCCCATTAGCACTTGCAGCACCCCTATCTTCAGCCATTAGCACTTGCAGCAGCCCAATCTCCACCCATTAGCACCTGCAGCACCCCTATCTCCAGCCATTAGCACCTGTGGTACCTCTGTCTCCAGCCATTGGCATAAGCAGCAGCCCAATCTCTTGCCATTAGCACCTGCAGCACCTCCTTCTCCTCCCATTAGCATCTGCGGCAGCCCAATCTCCGGCCATTAGCACCTGCAGCACCCCTATCTCCAGCCATTAGCACCGGCAGCAACCCAATCTCCGGCCATTAGCACCTGCATCACCCCTGTCTCCAGCCATTAGCACCTGTAGAACCTCTGTCTCCATCACTAGTACCAGCAGCAGCCCAATCTCTTGCCATTAGCACCTGTAGTACCCCTGTCTCCAGCCATTAGCACCTGCAGCACCCCTTTATCTGGCCATTAGCACCTGAAGCACCCCTATCTCCAGCCACTAGCATCTGCAGCACCCCCATCTCTGGCCATTAGCACCCCCATCTCTGGCCATAAGCTCCTGCAGCACCCCCATTTCTGGCCATTAGCACCCCTATTTCTGGCCATTAGCACCTGCAGCACCCCCATAACTGGCCATTAGCACCTGCAGCACCCCCATCTCTGGCCATTAGCACCCCCATCTCTGGCCATTAGCTCTTGCAGCACCCCCATTTCTGGCCATTGGCACCTGCAGCACCCCCATCTCTGGCCATTAGCACCCCCATCTCTGGCCATTAGCTCCTGCAGCACCCCCATCTCTGGCCATTAGCACTCCCATAATTGGCCATTAGCACCTGCAGCACCCCCATCTCTGGCCATTAGCTCCTGCAGCACCCATATCTCTGGTCATTAGCACCTGCAGCACCCCCATCTCCAGCCACTAGCATCTGCAGCACCCCCATAACTAGCCATTAGCACCTGCAGCACCCCCTACTCTGGCCATTAGCACCCCCATAATTGGCCATTAGCACCTGGAGCACCCCCATCTCTGGCCATTAGCACCTGCAGCACCCCCATAACTGGCCATTAGCACCTACAGCACCCCCATCTCTGGCCATTAGCACCTGGAGCACCCCCATCTCTGGCCATTAGCACCTGCAGCACCCCCATAACTGGCCATTAGCACCTACAGCACCCCCATCTCTGGCCATTAGCACCTGCAGCACCCCCATCTTTGGCCATTAGCACCTGCAGCACCCCCATAACTGGTCATTAGCACCTGCAGCACCCCCATCTCTGGCCATTAGCACCTGCAGCACCCCCATAACTGGCCATTAGCACCTGCAGCACCCCCATCTCTGGCCATTAGCACCTGCAGCATCCCCATCTCTGGCCATTAGCACCTGCAGCACCCCCATCTCTGGCCATTAGCACCTGCAGCACCCCCATCTCTGGCCATTAGCACCTGCAGCACCCCCATCTCTGGCCATTAGCTCCTGCAGCACCCCCATCTCTGGCCATTAGCACCTGCAGCACCCCTATCTCTGTCCATTAGCACCTGCAGCACCCCCATCTCTGGTCATTAGCACCTGCAGCACCCCCATCTCTGGCCATTAGCACCTGCAGCACCCCTATAACTGGCCATTAGCACCTGCAGCACCCCCATCTCTGGCCATTAGCACCTGCAGCACCCCCATCTCTGGCCATTAGCACCTACAGCACCCCCATCTCTGGACATTAGCACCTGCAGCACCCCCATCTCTGGACATTAGTTCCTGCAGCACCCCCATCTTTGGCCATTAGCACCTGCAGCACCCCCATCTCTGTCCATTAGCACCTGCAGCACCCCCATCTCTGGTCATTAGCACCTGCAGCACCCCTATCTCTGGTCATTAGCTCCTGCAGCACCCCCATCTCTGGTCATTAGCACCTGCAGCACCCCCATCTCTGGCCATTAGCTCCTGCAGCACCCCCATCTCTGGTCATTAGCACCTGCAGCACCCCCATCTCTGGTCATTAGCACCTGCAGCACCCCCATCTCTGGTCATTAGCTCCTGCAGCACCCCTATCTCTGGTCATTAGCACCTGCAGCACCCCTATCTCTGGTCATTAGCTCCTGCAGCACCCCCATCTCTGTCCATTAGCACCTACAGCACCCCCATCTCTGGCCATTAGCTCCTGCAGCACCCCCATCTCTGGCCATTAGCACCTACAGCACCCCCATCTCTGGTCATTAGCTCCTGCAGCTCCCCCATCTCTGGCCATTAGCACCTGCAGCACCCCCATCTCTGGCCATTAGCACCTACAGCACCCCCATTTCTGGCCATTAGTTCCTGCAGCACCCCCATCTCTGGCCATTAGCACCTGCAGCACCCCCATCTCTGGCCATTAGCACCTGCAGCACCCCCATCTCTGGCCATTAGCACCTGCAGCACCCCCATCTCTGGCCATTAGCTCCTGCAGCACCCCCATCTCTGGCCATTAGCACCTGCAGCACGCCTATCTCCAGCCATTAGCACTTGCAGCACCCCTGTCTCCAGCCATTAGCACCTGTAGTACCTCTGTCTCCATCTCTAGTACCAGCAGCAGCCCAATCTATGGCCATTAGCACCTGCAGCACCCCTGTCTCCAGCCATTAGCACTTGTAGTACCTCTGTCTCCATCACTAGTACCAGCAGCAGCCCAATCTCCGGCCATTAGCACCTGCAGCACCCCTATCTCCAGCCATTAGCACTTGCAGCAGCCCAATCTCTCTCCATTAGCACCTGCAGCACCCCTATCTCCAGCCATTAGCACTTGTAGTACCTCTGTCTCCATCACTAGTACCCGCAGCAGCCCAATTTCCGGCTATTAGCACCTGCAGCACCCCTATCTCTAGCCATTAGCACCTGTAGTACCTCTGTCTCCATCACTAGTACCAGCAGCAGCCCAATCTCCGGCCATTAGCACCTGCAGCACCCCTATCTCCAGCCATTAGCACCGGCAGCAGCCCAATCTCCGGCCATTAGCACCTGCAGCACCCCTGTCTCCATCCATTAGCACCTGTAGTACCTCTGTCTCCATCACTAGTACCCGCAGCAGCCCAATCTCCAGCCATTGGCACCAGCAGCAGCCCAATCTCTTGCCATTAGTACCTGCAGCACCCCTATCTCTGGCCATTAGCTCTTGCAGCACCCCCATCTCTGGCCATTAGCACCTCTAGCACCCCCATTTCTGGCCATTAGCACCTGCAGCACCCCTATCTCTGGCCATTAGCTCCTGCAGCACCCCCACATCTCTGGCCATTAGCACCTGCAGCACGCCTATCTCCAGCCATTAGCACTTGCACCAGTCTAATCTCCACCCATTAGCACCTGCAGCACCCCTGTCTCCAGCCATTAGCACCTGTAGTACCTCTGTCTCCATCTCTAGTACCAGCAGCAGCCCAATCTCTGGCCATTAGCACCTGCAGCACCCCTGTCTCCAGCCATTAGCACTTGTAGTACCTCTGTCTCCATCACTAGTACCAGCAGCAGCCCAATCTCCAGCCATTAGCACCTGCAGCACCCCTATCTCCAGCCATTAGCACTTGCAGCAGCCCAATCTCTCTCCATTAGCACCTGCAGCACCCCTATCTCCAGCCATTAGCACCTGTAGTACCTCTGTCTCCATCACTAGTACCAGCAGCAGCCCAATCTCCGGCCATTAGCACCTGCAGCACCCCAATCTCCAGCCATTAGCACCGGCAGCAGCCCAATCTCCGGCCATTAGCACCTGCAGCACCCCTGTCTCCAGCCATTAGCACCTGTAGTACCTCTGTCTCCATCGCTAGTACCCGCAGCAGCCCAATCTCCGGCTATTAGCACCTGCAGCACCCCTATCTCCAGCCATTAGCACCTGTAGTACCTCTGTCTCCATCACTAGTACCAGCAGCAGCCCAATCTCCGGCCATTAGCACCTGGCACCCCTATCTCCAGCCATTAGCACCGGCAGCAGCCCAATTTCCGCCCATTAGCACTTGCAGCACCCCTATCTCCAGCCATTAGCACTTGCAGCAGCCCAATCTCCACCCATTAGCACCTGCAGCACCCCTATCTCCAGCCATTAGCACCTGTAGTACCTCTGTCTCCAGCCATTGGCATAAGCAGCAGCCCAATCTCTTGCCATTAGCACCTGCAGCACCTCCTTCTCCTCCCATTAGCATCTGCGGCAGCCCAATCTCTGGCCATTAGCACCTGTAGTACCTCTATTTCCAGCCATTAGCACCAGCAGCAGCCCAATCTCCGGCCATTAGCACCTGCAGCACCCCTATCTCCAGCCATTAGCACTTGCAGCAGCCCAATCTCCGGCCATTAGCACCTGCATCACCCCTGTCTCCAGCCATTAGCACCTGTAGAACCTCTGTCTCCATCACTAGTACCAGCAGCAGCCCAATCTCTTGCTATTAGCACCTGTAGTACCTCTATTTCCAGCCATTAGCACCAGCAGAAGCCTAATTTCTGGCCATTGGCATCTTCAGCACCCCTGTCTCCAGCCATTAGCACCTGCAGCACCCCTTTATCTGGCCATTAGCACCTGAAGCACCCCTATCTCCAGGCATAAGCACCTGCAGTACCCCTATCTCCAGCCACTAGCATCTGCAGCACCCCCATCTCTGGCCATTAGCACCCCCATCTCTGGCCATAAGCTCCTGCAGCACCCCCATTTCTGGCCATTAGCACCCCTATTTCTGGCCATTAGCACCTGCAGCACCCCCATAACTGGCCATTAGCACCTGCAGCACCCCCATCTCTGGCCATTAGCACCCCCATCTCTGGCCATTAGCTCCTGCAGCACCCCCATCTCTGGCCATTAGCACTCCCATAATTGGCCATTAGCACCTGCAGCACCCCCATTTCTGGCCATTAGCACCTGCAGCACCCCCATCTCTGGCCATTAGCTCCTGCAGCACCCATATCTCTGGTCATTAGCACCTGCAGCACCCCCATCTCCAGCCACTAGCATCTGCAGCACCCCCATAACTAGCCATTAGCACCTGCAGCACCCCCTACTCTGGCCATTAGCACCCCCATAATTGGCCATTAGCACCTGGAGCACCCCCATCTCTGGCCATTTGCACCTGCAGCACCCCCATAACTGGCCATTAGCACCTACAGCACCCCCATCTCTGGCCATTAGCACCTGCAGCACCCCCATAACTGGCCATTAGCACCTACAGCACCCCCATCTCTGGCCATTAGCACCTGGAGCACCCCCATCTCTGGCCATTAGCACCTACAGCACCCCCATCTCTGGCCATTAGCACCTGCAGCACCCCCATAACTGGCCATTAGCACCTGCTGCACCCCCATCTCTGGCCATTAGCACCTGGAGCACCCCCATCTCTGGCCATTAGCACCTGCAGCACCCCCATAACTGGCCATTAGCACCTACAGCACCCCCATCTCTGGCCATTAGCACCTGCAGCACCCCCATCTCTGGCCATTAGCACCTGCAGCACCCCCATAACTGGTCATTAGCACCTGCAGCACCCCCATCTCTGGCCATTAGCACCTGCAGCACCCCCATAACTGGCCATTAGCACCTGCAGCACCCCCATCTCTGGCCATTAGCACCTGCAGCACCCCCATCTCTGGCCATTAGCACCTGCAGCACCCCCATAACTGGTCATTAGCACCTGCAGCACCCCCATCTCTGGCCATTAGCACCTGCAGCACCCCCATCTCTGGCCATTAGCACCTGCAGCACCCCCATCTCTGGCCATTAGCACCTGCAGCACCCCCATCTCTGTCCATTAGCACCTGCAGCACCCCCATCTCCAGCCACTAGCACCTGCAGCACCCCCATCTCTGGTCATTAGCACCTGCAGCACCCCCATCTCTGGCCATTAGCACCTACAGCACCCCCATCTCTGTCCATTAGCACCTGCAGCACCCCCATCTCCAGCCACTAGCACCTGCAGCACCCCCATCTCTGGTCATTAGCACCTGCAGCACCCCCATCTCTGTCCATTAGCACCTGCAGCACCCCCATCTCCAGCCACTAGCACCTGCAGCACCCCCATCTCTGGTCATTAGCACCTGCAGCACCCCCATCTCTGGCCATTAGCACCTACAGCACCCCCATCTCTGGCCATTAGCACCTGCAGCACCCCCATCTCTGGCCATTAGCACCTGCAGCACCCCCATCTCTGGCCATTAGCTCCTGCAGCACCCCCATCTCTGGCCATTAGCACCTGCAGCACCCCCATCTCTGGCCATTAGCACCTGCAGCACCCCCATCTCTGGCCATTAGCACCTGCAGCACCCCCATCTCTGTCCATTAGCACCTGCAGCACCCCCATCTCTGGTCATTAGCACCTGCAGCACCCCCATCTCTGGCCATTAGCACCTGCAGCACCCCCATCTCTGGCCATTAGCACCTGCAGCACCCCCATCTCTGGCCATTAGCACCTGCAGCACCCCCATCTCTGGCCATTAGCTCCTGCAGCACCCCCATCTCTGGACATTAGCACCTGCAGCACCCCCATCTCTGGCCATTAGCTCCTGCAGCACCCCCATCTCTGGTCATTAGCACCTGCAGCACCCCCATCTCTGGCCATTAGCACCTGCAGCACCCCCATCTCTGGACATTAGCACCTGCAGCACCCCCATCTCTGGCCATTAGCACCTACAGCACCCCCATCTCTGGCCATTAGCACCTGCAGCACCCCCATCTCTGGCCATTAGCACCTGCAGCACCCCCATCTCTGGACATTAGCACCTGCAGCACCCCCATCTCTGGCCATTAGCTCCTGCAGCACCCCCATCTCTGGTCATTAGCACCTGCAGCACCCCCATAACTGGTCATTAGCACCTACAGCACCCCCATCTCTGGCCATTAGCACCTGCAGCACCCCCATCTCTGGCCATTAGCTCCTGCAGCACCCCCATCTCTGGACATTAGCACCTGCAGCACCCCCATCTCTGGCCATTAGCTCCTGCAGCTCCCCCATTTCTGGCCATTAGCTCCTGCAGCACCCCCATCTCTGGACATTAGCACCTGCAGCACCCCCATCTCTGGCCATTAGCACCTGCAGCACCCCCATCTCTGGACATTAGCACCTGCAGCACCCCTATAACTGGCCATTAGCACCTGCAGCACCCCCATCTCTGGTCATTAGCACCTGCAGCACCCCCATCTCTGGCCATTAGCACCTACAGCACCCCCATCTCTGGCCATTAGCACCTGCAGCACCCCCATCTCTGGCCATTAGCTCCTGCAGCACCCCCATCTCTGGCCATTAGCCCCCCTGTCTCTGTACATTAGCACCCAGAGCACCCCCTTCTCTGGTCATTAGCACCTGCAGCACCCCCATCTCTGTACATTAGCACCCAGAGCACCCCCATCTCTGGTCATTAGCCCCCCTGTCTCTGTACATTAGCACCCAGAGCACCCCCATCTCTGGTCATTAGCTCCTGCAGCTCCCCCATAACTGGTCATTAGCACCCAGAGCACCCCCATCTCTGGCCATTAGCACCCCTGTCTCTGTACATTAGCACCCAGAACACCCCCTTCTCTGGTCATTAGCACCCAGAGCACCCCCTTCTCTGGTCATTAGCACCTGCAGCACCCCCATCTCTGGCCATTAGCCCCCCTTCTCTGGTCATTAGCTCCTGCAGCACCCCCATCTCTGGCCATTAGCCCCCCTGTCTCTGTACATTAGCACCCAGAACACCCCCATCTCTGGTCATTAGCACCCAGAGCACCCCCATCTCTGGCCATTAGCCCCCCCTTCTCTGGTCATTAGCTCCTGCAGCACAATCGCACAGGGCAAAGGCTTTTTTAGGAGATCCGGTGACGTACCGGACTCTCCATAGGGACTGCTAGGTGGAGGCTTCGGCCTAGCCATGAGCCCGGTGACGTACCGGACTCTCCATAGGGACTGCTAGGTGGAGGCTTCGGCCTAGCCATGAGCCCGGTGATGTAACCGGAACTAATGGGTCAGCTTTAAAACAACTAAGGCAGCGAAAGCCTGCCCATCATAGCCGATGCCTGGTAGTATTAAAAACATAAACAATAAAACCCTTGCCTTGTTCGATCCAAGGGAGAGAATGCTCTGAAACGATATGAAATGCTGATATCAGGGGGCCGAAGGGGTGAAGATGGGGATATGTCCAGGTTCAGCTCTGAACCCAGACAACCCCTTTATAAAGACAGCAGCGCTGTAAAGAAGCGTTCACACAGTGCAGTTTTCAGTCAGTGATGTAAGGTCTCCTCTCAACAACACCTTCTTATCCACCAGCTTCCATCTGACAAGGGTCTGGCTTCAGAAACCTCAGAAATCAGGGAATAATACAGCAATTGAGCGGCTGACCATATGATACATAGACGACCAGATCTGTGTTTGGGTCTTGATCTGGCGATCCCATTCTATGGCCTTCATCGTCCCTCATAGTCACAGATGGGATGGTTGGGGCTAAGGGTAAATTATGCAGGAGCTGCAATCAGCGCTGGCTTTCTTGTGGGAACATGGCTGAGTCCCGTAGTCTGCCGCATCGCCCCTTGTATGACGGGCACTAAGATTACAAATGCAAAGCCAACTAATCATAGGAAGAATACTCTGGGCTGACACACCGGGAATCAAGCAGACAGGATATAAGTTATACAAAGAGCCTTCCACGGATGCAGACAGCCATTTTCAGGATGCACTGATGTCCTGCACTTATTGTACATTGTATGGGCTCCATTTTCTACGAATGTCTCTTTGGATATCGATACGACCAGCGGTGCGAGGCACCTTCTCGTTTTATCTTCATTGATCTCGTCCACCTATGTATCATTACATCCCCGTATGGAGCTGTATGAAGCCCAAACATTTTATTATATTCCTTTACGTGGCACCAAACCTACATTATAAAGCTTCTCTTGATGCCTATTCTAGAGCTCCTGAAATAAGTCACGGCCAATATTTCCTACTGCTGTACAGAAAAAAAATGACTTTATATCAAAGCCTTCCACACGTAAGTCAAAGATGTCATCAATGGGATCCACTAACATGTAAGTATTAGACCTGGAAAACCCCAGGATCTCCTGCTGGAAGTAGCAGGAAGCCGACAGATTTTATATTTTTTGTATCTTTTGTCCCCATTCCCCGCCAATCAGGTTCTTCTCAGTGCTAACTTTAGTGTCTCTTTAAGAGAGAATATGAAAGCTGGAGATGGCATCTTAGTGGTGGGTGGCATAGATAAATTGCAGTAAGAGCCATACACATTAGATATATGATGACCACCCCTTAGTTATGGGACCCTCCCGACTATCCCCTGACGTCAGGGGGAGATACGGATCAGGCAGGTTGGATTTCCACTGCCCAATCCTTTTATTCCCAGAGGAGGAGTTCCTGGAGGAGCCTGGAGGGGTACATAGGGATCTGGAAGGGACAGAGGAGTCTTAAATAGAACAGGTGAATCTAGATGTAGATAGGGAGGGCAGAGAAGTCTGGAGAGGACAGAGGAGTTTGGAGGGGGGGGGGGCAGAAGGGTCTGGAGGGGGACAGAGGAGTCTGGAGGGAATAAAGGTGTCTGGAGGGGGGAAAAGAAGTCTGTGGAGGATAGAGGAGTTTGGAGGAGGGGCAGAGGAGTCTGGAATGGACAGAGAAGTCTGGAGGGGACAGAGGAGTCTGGAAGGGACAGAGAAGTCTGGAGGGGACAGAGGAGTCTGGAAGGGACAGAGGAGTCTGGAAGGGACAGAGGAGTCTGGAAGGGACAGAGGAGTCTGGAGGGAATAAAGGTGTCTGGAGGAGGGAAAAGAAGTCTGGGAAGGATAGAGGAGTTTGGAGGAGGGGCAGATGAGTTTGGAGGAGGGGCAGAGGAGTCTGGAAGGGACAGAGGAGTCTGGACGGAACAGAGGAGTCTCGAAGGGACAGAGGAGTCTGGACGGAACAGAGGAGTCTCGAAGGGACAGAGGAGTCTGGACGGGACAGAGGAGTCTAGAGGGAATAAAGGTGTCTGGAGGGGGAAAAAGAAGTCTGAGAAGGATAGAGGAGTTTGGAGGAGGGGCAGATGAGTCTGGAAGAGAAAGAGGAGTCTGGAGGGGACAGGGGTGTCTGGAGGGGTAAAAAGAAGTCTGGAGAGAGACATAGGAGTTTGGAGGGGACAGAGGAGTATGGAGGGGGGAAATTAATCTGGAGGCAAAAGAGAGGTCTGGAGAGGATGTATATTGGCTGAATCCACCACTTTTTCTGGGTTGGACGGCTTTGGTCCGAGGTGAGGAACTGGCTGCTGGATTTCAACTTGCCCCTTATCATCTTGGCAAAATAACCGTGCAGCCGATGCAAATGGCTCAGCATGCGGTGTATCTAGTGCCTTTACCTCCCTTCTTTCATTCACACATTTCAGTGGTTCCCCCGGCCCGTTGTCCTGTTGGTAAATCAATGATGTCCCCAGAAAACAGCAGCCGCAAAAAGAAAATGCCAAATTATAGCTCTAGCCAAGAAAGCTTACTTGCCACATGAATCAGAGTCAGGGTTCCCTGTGTGCGGAGACATTTTATGGGGTCCTCCATGGTAATACAGATAGCTGTGGTAGATATTGGTCCTCCAGCGACCACTGATGAAGGATGACTTTACTGTGCTTGGATTGACAATGGAAGAACCTCTAGCTTCAGAAAATATTTGATATGGGTGAGGGGTCCCTTCACACCAAAGTTTAGGCCTGAGCCCATTTGGCAGTGATCGATTTGGCTACTTTTTGGAGAGACGAGGAGAGCATTGTACAGGCTCATAGAAAGTATGTGAGTCTCCTACTGCTTTAAAGACTTCTCGGAGCTGAAATAATGAACAGAGAAAAAAAACATTGGGGGTCATTTATCAAAGACTGAGTTTTTACACCAATCTTTGATAGCCCCTGCGCTGCTGGAGGAAGCACCTAACTTATGATGAGGAGCAGGCAGTCCGTGTGCCTGGAGTGAAAGCTATGCCAGCCCCTGACTGGAGTAGTTTTCACTCCTCTTTTACTCCTGTTTCCAGGCATAAATATTGGTAAATGATGTCACACTGGTGTTTAAAAAGTCACAAAATGGGGTCTTGCGTCTTTTTTTATGCCAAAAACTGGTGGTGAATCAGCTGTAGGTGCAGAGGTGAATCAGCTGTAGGTGCAGATAGGCGCTGTTCCAGGAAGAAAGCTTTTGCAACTGCTTTAATAATGAACATGGAGATTAGCTGTAGAGTCATGTTATCAGACCTGGTGATCTGTAGAGTCCTGTTATCAGAGCTGGTGGTCTGTAGAGTCCTGTTATCATATCTGGTGGTCTGCACAGTTCTGTTATCAAACCTGGTGGTCTAGAGAGTCAGGTTATCAGAGCTAATCATCTGGAGAGTCCTGTTATCAGATCTGGTGGTCTGGAGAGTCCTGTCATCAGAGCTGGTGGTCTGGAGAGTCCTGTTATCAGAGCTAGTGGTCTGGAGAGTCCTGTTATCAAACCTGGTGCTCTGGAGAATCATGTTATCAGACCTGTTGTTCTGTAGAGGCATGTTATAAGACCTGTGGGTCTGGAGAGTCCTGTTATCAGAGCTTGTGGTCTGGAGAGTCCTGTTATCAGAGCTAGTGGTCTGGAGAGTCCTGTTATCAAACCTGGTGGTCTGGAGAGTCCTGTTATTAGATCTGGTGGTCTGGAGAGTCCTGTTATCAGATCTGGTGGTCTGGAGAGTCCTGTTATCAGAGCTGGGGATCTGGAGAGTCCTGTTATCAGATCTGGTGGTCTGGAGAGTCCTGTTATCATATCTGGTGGTCTGCAGAGTTCTGTTATCAAACCTGGTGGTCTAGAGAGTCAGGTTATCAGAGCTAATCATCTGGAGAGTCCTGTTATCAGATATGGTGGTCTGGAGAGTCCTGTCATCAGAGCTGGTGGTCTGGAGAGTCCTGTTATCAGAGCTAGTGGTCTGGAGAGTCCTGTTATCAAACCTGGTGCTCTGGAGAATCATGTTATCAGACCTGTTGTTCTGTAGAGGCATGTTATAAGACCTGTGGGTCTGGAGAGTCCTGTTATCAGAGCTTGTGGTCTGGAGAGTCCTGTTATCAGAGCTAGTGGTCTGGAGAGTCCTGTTATCAAACCTGGTGGTCTGGAGAGTCCTGTTATTAGATCTGGTGGTCTGGAGAGTCCTGTTATCAGATCTGGTGGTCTGGAGAGTCCTGTTATCAGAGCTGGGGATCTGGAGAGTCCTGTTATCAGATCTGGTGGTCTGGAGAGTCCTGTTATCAGAGCTATTAGTCTGGAGACTTCTGTTATCATATCTGGTGGTCTAGAGAGTCATGTTATCAGACCGGTTGTTCTGTAGAGGCATGTTATAAGACCTGGAGTCTGGAGAGTCATGTTATCAGAGCTGGTGGTCTAGAAAGTCCTGTCATCAGATCTGGTGGTCTGGAGAGTCCTGTCATCAGAGCTGGTGGTCTGGAGAGTCCTGTTATCAGAGCTAGTGGTCTGGAGAGTCCTGTTATCAAACCTGGTGGTCTGGAGAGTCATGTTATCAGACCTGTTGTTCTGTAGCGGCATGTTATAAGACCTGGGGGTCTGGAGAGTCATGTTATCAGAGCTGGTGGTCTGGAGAGTCCTGTTATCAAATCTGGTGGTCTGGAAAGTCCTGTTATCAGAGCTGGTGGTCTGGAGAGTCCTGTTATCAGATCTGGTGGTCTGGAGAGTCCTGTTATCAGAGCTGGTGGTCTGGAGAGTCCTGTTATCAAATCTGGTGGTCTGGAGAGTCCTGTTATCAAATCTGGTGGTCTGGAGAGTCCTGTTATCATAGCTGGTGGTCTGGAGAGTCCTGTTATCAGATCTGGTGGTCTGGAGAGTCCTGTTATCAGAGCTAGTGGTCTGGAGAGTTCTGTTATCAAATCTGGTGGTCTAGAGAGTCATGTTATCAGACCGGTTGTTCTGTAGAGGCATGTTATAAGACCTGGGGGTCTGGAGAGTCATGTTATCAGACCTGGTCATCTGGAGAGTCATTTTATCTGACATATTATTCTGGATAGTCCTGTTATCAGACCTGGTGGTCTGGAGAGTCATGTTATCAGAGCTGGTGGTCTGTAGAGACCTGTTATCAGACCTTGTGGTCTGGAGAGTCCTGTTATCGGGTGGTCTCACTGGGGAGAATCCTAGTGACCAGAATCCGACTACATAACCTGATGCCAAGATTTTGAAGGTAATGTTCACCTTCTCAGTTGCCATCCTTTAACTGCCCTAGTATATTACAAATGAAAAATCTGCCTTCATTAACAACTTTCAATAGTTTAGTTTCTACGGCTGCTGTCCAGACCTATGTGTCTCCATGGCAACAGACAACTCACATACCTTGAGTAGTCTAATACTTCAGTCATTCTCACTCCACTTGCTCCCACCTTTATACATTCATTCACTGGGTTAGTAAGAAGTAGAGGGCAGATGGAAGAAAGTATAACTGTGGCATCAGACTACGCAGGGTTTGTTGTCTGTTACCATGGAGACACAGTCTGCACAGGAGCTGTAGACACATAATGGAAGGAAATCTCTAATAAAAACTTCTTGGAAAGTTGCTTCATTTCTTCTTTTAAAAGCCCTGGGATAATAAATAAAATGGTGGTGAAGGTGGAAATATCCTTTAATTATTAAACTATTCTGCAGAGCACTGTGCGCACAGCGGGCGCTATATATCTCCGTGGCCTATATATATGTATACATCGTGCAGTGTGCTGCTCCCTGAGGAGGCTGGGGGTGGTCACACTGGGTCTTGTATAATGACCATTTTGAATATTTGCAGAAAGTTTCTTATATGTCACTGGTCCCAGACATACGGGGGCATGTGCGCAGTCCTGTGGATGGGGCACCATGAGGCATGGGGGGCATCACAGGGCTCGTAGCCCCCTCTCAGTTCCCCTCTTGTGCCTCTCTCCCTCGAGACGTAGCTCTAATAATGTGTTTGATCGACTGGCGGGCGGCGAGCGCACGATTATTGTCTTGTAGGGAGTCAAAAGTATTGATCTTACGAGAAATATGAGTGTGTGAAATGGAGTCAGTGTGTCAGTTACAATCAGCACAGACCCGAGGGAGAGAGCGGGAAGGAGAGCGAGCGAGAGAGAGAAGAGTGCGAGAGGGCAGAGGAAGGCTGAGAGCGCTGCTGGAGCAGACTCCTCTCCTCCACCATACCCTCGGCTCTCTCTCATTTGCACCATCTGTCTCTTTTGTGACACTGTGCGGCTTCTTGGCTCTGCCATATTCTGTCACGTATCATCCCAGCTGATGATCGGCCCGTGGGAAATATATAGTAATGTCTAATGGTTGGTTAAACCCTTCTGCGGTAGCTATTAGCTCAGCGCCTCCCGACTTCCCCATAACCTGCACTCTTGGATGAGTATGAACATGGAGGTGAACCAACATGACTGTTCACCCAGAACTCAGGAAACCCTTAGTACTCTTAGGGTAAAGGGGCAGAGTCACCCCGTATTTTCACTTTCAATGCCGTTTATCCCCAATAAATGGAGCCATGGCCGCCAGCAGCTTCTGTGTGCACAGGAGGGACAGGTCTCTTTTTGGAACAATCTGGGCTTTAAATCACCAGTTGAGCGAATGGCAGTGCAACCTCCCATAAGGAATAGAAGGCAGACACCATACGGCCACATGTGGAATTTAGGCGTGGACTCTATGAACCCCACGTGGTCGGCCTCTTAGAGTGCGGTCTCCACACTAAGCACTCTACTGGAACCACCTGGAAAACACTGCAGTCCTTAGCAATGCAGTATATTAGTATAATACAGGCTATCCACTGTTATCATTAGCAACTAGGGGTACAGGTGAATCCCCCGGTGGCCCCCTGAGCAAGGTGGGCCCCTAGGCTCCCACCTCCTGCACAAGTGGCACATAACACAGTAGACTTCCTGCACTACATGTACAGCTCCTCCACCAGCCAATGTTCATATAAAAACTTGATAGATTATTAAAGAAACTCCCCAGAGTATTATTATAGGCACCATCAGAGCTGGACGACTGCCAGGTAGAGAGGAGACCTGCCAGTGTCCTCTTCTCCCCAGGACCTACCGTCTCAAAGATGCTGCTGGGTGAGCAGGTAATATGTTAGTGTATCCGTATGGTGGGCCCTAGGCACCCCAGTCCGACACTGACCAGCAGAATAGTGAGTGCAGCTCTGGAGTATAATACAGGATGTAACACAGGATAAGTAATGTATGTACACAGTGACTGCACCAGCAGAATAGTGAGTGCAGCTCTGGAGTATATTACAGGATGTAACTCAGGATAAGTAATGTATGTACACAGTGACTGCACCAGCAGAATAGTGAGTGCAGCTCTGGAGTATAATACAGGATGTAACTCAGGATCAGTACAGGATAAGTAATGTATGTACACAGTGACTGCACCAGCAGAATAGTGAGTGCAGCTCTGGAGTATAATACAGGATATAACACAGGATAAGTAATGTATGTACACAGTGACTGCACCAGCAGAATAGTGAGTGCAGCTCTGGAGTATAATACAGGATGTAACTCCGGATCAGTACAGGATAAGTAATGTATGTACACAGTGACTGCACCAACAGAATAGTGAGTGCAGCTCTGGGGTATAATACAGGATGTAACTCAGGATCAGTACAGGATAAGTAATGTATGTACACAGTGACTGCACCAGCAGAATAGTGAGTGCAGCTCTGGAGTATAATACAGGATGTAACTCAGGATAAATACAGGATAAGTAATGTATGTACACAGTGACTGCACCAGCAGAATAGTGAGTGCAGCTCTGGAGTATAATACAGGATATAACACAGGATAAGTAATGTATGTACACAGTGACTGCACCAGCAGAATAGTGAGTGCAGCTCTGGAGTATAATACAGGATGTAACTCCGGATCAGTACAGGATAAGTAATGTATGTACACAGTGACTGCACCAGCAGAATAGTGAGTGCAGCTCTGGAGTATAATACAGGATGTAACTCAGGATCAGTACAGGATAAGTAATGTATGTACACAGTGACTGCACCAGCAGAATAGTGAGTGCAGCTCTGGAGTATAATACAGGGTGTAACTCAGGATCAGTACAGGATAAGTAATGTATGTACACAGTGACTCCACCAGCAGAATAGTGAGTGCAGCTCTGGAGTATAATACAGGATATAACACAGGATAAGTAATGTATGTACACAGTGACTGCACCAGCAGAATAGTGAGTGCAGCTCTGGAGTATAATACAGGATATAACACAGGATAAGTAATGTATGTACACAGTGACTGCACCAGCAGAATAGTGAGCACAGCTCTGAAGTATAATACAGGATGTAACTCAGGATCAGTACAGGATAAGTAATGTATGTACACAGTGACTGCACCAGCAGAATAGTGAGTGCAGCTCTGGAGTATAATACAGGATGTAACTCAGGATAAGTACAGGATAAGTAATATATGTACACAGTGACTGCACCAGCAGAATAGTGAGTGCAGCTCTGGAGTATAATACAGGATGTAACTCAGGTTCAGTACAGGATAAGTAATGTATGTACACAGTGACTGCACCAGCAGAATAGTGAGTGCAGCTCTGGAGTATAATACAGGATGTAACTCAGGTTCAGTACAGGATAAGTAATGTATGTACACAGTGACTGCACCAGCAGAATAGTGAGTACAGCTCTGGAGTATAATACAGGATGTAACTCAGGATCAGTACAGGATAAGTAATGTATGTGCACAGTGACTGCACCAGCAGAATAGTGAGTGCAGCTCTGGAGTATAATACAGGATGTAACTCAGGATCAGTACAGGATAAGTAATGTATGTACACAGTGACTGCACCAGCAGAGAAGTGAGTGCAGCTCTGGAGTATAATACAGGATGTAACTCAGGATCAGTACAGGATAAGTAATGTATGTACACAGTGATTGCACCAGCAGAATAGTGAGTGCAGCTCTGGAGTATAATACAGGATGTAACTCAGGATCAGTACAGGATAAGTAATGTATATACACAGTGACTGCACCAGCAGAATAGTGAGTGCAGCTCTGGAGTATAATACAGGATGTAACTCAGGATCAATACAGGATAAGTAATATATGTACACAGTGACTGCACCAGCAGAATAGTGAGTGCAGCTCTGGAGTATAATACAGGATGTAACTCAGGATCAGTACAGGATAAGTAATGTAATGTATGTACACAGTGACTGCACCAGCAGAATAGTGAGTGCAGCTCTGGAGTATAATACAGGATGTAACTCAGGATCAGTACAGGATAAGTAATGTATGTACACAGTGACTGCATCAGCAGAATAGTGAGTGCAGCTCTGGAGTATAATACAGGATGTAACTCAGGATCAGTACAGGATAAGTAATGTATGTACACAGTGACTGCACCAGCAGAATAG
Organism: Bufo bufo; assembly: GCF_905171765.1. Classification (NCBI taxonomy): domain Eukaryota; kingdom Metazoa; phylum Chordata; class Amphibia; order Anura; family Bufonidae; genus Bufo; species Bufo bufo. The sequence continues at coordinate 5,783,351 of NC_053389.1, read as the reverse complement.
TGAGTGCAGCTCTGGAGTATAATACAGGATGTAACTCAGGATAAATACAGGATAAGTAATGTATGTACACAGTGACTGCACCAGCAGAATAGTGAGTGCAGCTCTGGAGTATAATACAGGATATAACACAGGATAAGTAATGTATGTACACAGTGACTGCACCAGCAGAATAGTGAGTGCAGCTCTGGAGTATAATACAGGATGTAACTCCGGATCAGTACAGGATAAGTAATGTATGTACACAGTGACTGCACCAGCAGAATAGTGAGTGCAGCTCTGGAGTATAATACAGGATGTAACTCAGGATCAGTACAGGATAAGTAATGTACGTACACAGTGACTGCACCAGCAGAATAGTGAGTGCAGCTCTGGAGTATAATACAGGGTGTAACTCAGGATCAGTACAGGATAAGTAATGTATGTACACAGTGACTCCACCAGCAGAATAGTGAGTGCAGCTGTGGAGTATAATACAGGATATAACACAGGATAAGTAATGTATGTACACAGTGACTGCACCAGCAGAATAGTGAGTGCAGCTCTGGAGTATAATACAGGATGTAACTCAGGATCAGTACAGGATAAGTAATGTATGTACACAGTGACTGCACCAGCAGAATAGTGAGTGCAGCTCTGGAGTATAATACAGGATGTAACTCAGGATCAGTACAGGATAAGTAATGTATGTACACAGTGACTGCACCAGCAGAATAGTGAGTGCAGCTCTGGAGTATAATACAGGATATAACACAGGATAAGTAATGTATGTACACAGTGACTGCACCAGCAGAATAGTGAGTGCAGCTCTGGAGTATAATACAGGATATAACACAGGATAAGTAATGTATGTACACAGTGACTGCACCAGCAGAATAGTGAGCACAGCTCTGAAGTATAATACAGGATGTAACTCAGGATCAGTACAGGATAAGTAATGTATGTACACAGTGACTGCACCAGCAGAATAGTGAGTGCAGCTCTGGAGTATAATACAGGATGTAACTCAGGATAAGTACAGGATAAGTAATATATGTACACAGTGACTGCACCAGCAGAATAGTGAGTGCAGCTCTGGAGTATAATACAGGATGTAACTCAGGTTCAGTACAGGATAAGTAATGTATGTATACAGTGACTGCACCAGCAGAATAGTGAGTGCAGCTCTGGAGTATAATACAGGATGTAACTCAGGATCAGTACAGGATAAGTAATGTATGTACACAGTGACTGCACCAGCAGAGAAGTGAGTGCAGCTCTGGAGTATAATACAGGATGTAACTCAGGATCAGTACAGGATAAGTAATGTATGTACACAGTGATTGCACCAGCAGAATAGTGAGTGCAGCTCTGGAGTATAATACAGGATGTAACTCAGGATCAGTACAGGATAAGTAATGTATATACACAGTGACTGCACCAGCAGAATAGTGAGTGCAGCTCTGGAGTATAATACAGGATGTAACTCAGGATCAATACAGGATAAGTAATATATGTACACAGTGACTGCACCAGCAGAATAGTGAGTGCAGCTCTGGAGTATAATACAGGATGTAACTCAGGATCAGTACAGGATAAGTAATGTATGTACACAGTGACTGCACCAGCAGAATAGTGAGTGCAGCTCTGGAGTATAATACAGGATGTAACTCAGGATCAGTACAGGATAAGTAATATATGTACACAGTGACTGCACCAGCAAAATAGTGAGTGCAGCTCTGGAGTATAATACAGGATGTAACTCAGGATCAGTACAGGATAAGTAATATATGTATACAGTGACTGCACCAGCAGAATAGTGAGTGCAGCTCTGGAGTATAATACAGGATGTAACTCAGGATCAGTACAGGATAAGTAATGTATGTACACAGTGACTGCACCAGCAGAGAAGTGAGTGCAGCTCTGGAGTATAATACAGGATGTAACTCAGGATCAGTACAGGATAAGTAATGTATGTACACAGTGATTGCACCAGCAGAATAGTGAGTGCAGCTCTGGAGTATAATACAGGATGTAACTCAGGATCAGTACAGGATAAGTAATGTATATACACAGTGACTGCACCAGCAGAATAGTGAGTGCAGCTCTGGAGTATAATACAGGATGTAACTCAGGATTAATACAGGATAAGTAATATATGTACACAGTGACTGCACCAGCAGAATAGTGAGTGCAGCTCTGGAGTATAATACAGGATGTAACTCATGATCAGTACAGGATAAGTAATGTATGTACACAGTGACTGCACCAGCAGAATAGTGAGTGCAGCTCTGGAGTATAATGCAGGATGTAACTCAGGATCAGTACAGGATAAGTAATGTATGTACACAGTGACTCCACCAGCAGAATAGTGAGTGCAGCTCTGGAGTATAATACAGGATGTAACTCAGGATCAGTACAGGATAAGTCATGTATGTACACAGTGACTGCACCAGCAGAATAGTGAGTGCAGCTCTGGAGTATAATACAGGATGTAACTCAGGATCAGTACAGGATAAGTAATGTATGTACACAGTGACTGCACCTGCAGAATAGTGAGTGCAGCTCTGGAGTATAATACAGGATGTAACTCAGGATCAGGACAGGATAAGTCATGTATGTACACAGTGACTGCACCAGCAGAATAGTGAGTGCAGCTCTGGAGTATAATACATGATGTGACTAAGGATCAGTACAGGATAAGTAATGTATGTACACAGTGACTGCACCAGCAGAATAGTGAGTGCAGCTCTGGAGTATAATACAGGATGTAACTCAGGATCAGTACAGGATAAGTAATGTATGTACACAGTGACTGCACCTGCAGAATAGTGAGTGCAGCTCTGGGGTATAATACAGGATGTAACTCAGGATCAGGACAGGATAAGTAATGTATGTACACAGTGACTGTACCAGCAGAATAGTGAGTGCAGCTCTGGAGTATAATACAGGATGTAACTCAGGATCAGTACAGGATAAGTAATGTATGTACACAGTGAATGCCCCAGCAGAATAGTGAGTGCAGCTCTGGAGTATAATAGAGGATGTAACTCAGGATCAGTACAGGATAAGTAATGTATATACACAGTGACTGCACCTGCAGAATAGTGAGTGCAGCTCTGGAGTATAATACAGGATGTAACTCAGGATCAGTACAGGATAAGTAATGTATGTACACAGTGACTCCACCAGCAGAATAGTGAGTGCAGCTCTGGAGTATAATACAGGATGTCACTCAGGATCAGTACAGGATAAGTAATGTATGTACACAGTGACTGCACCAGCAGAATAGTGAGTGCAGCTGTGGAGTATAATACAGGATGTAACTCAGGATCAGTACAGGATAAGTAATGTCTGTACACAGTGACTGCACCAGCAGAATAGTGAGTGCAGCTCTGGAGTATAATACAGGATATAACTCAGGATCAGTACAGGATAAGTAATGTATGTACACAGTGACTGCAGCAGCAGAATAGTGATTGCAGCTCTGGAGTATAATACAGGATGTAACTCAGGATCAGTACAGGATAAGTAATGTATGTACACAGTGAATCCCCCAGCAGAATATTGAGTGCAGCTCTGGAGTATAATACAGGATATAACTCAGGATCAGTACAGGATAAGTGATGTATGTACACAGTGACTGCACCAGCAGAATAGTGAGTGCAGCTGTGGAGGATAATACAGGATGTAACTCAGGATCAGTACAGGATAAGTAATGTATGTGCACAGTGACTGCAGCAGCAGAATAGTGAGTGCAGCTCTGGAGTATAATACAGTATGTTAGTCAGGATCAGTACAGGATAAGTAATGTATGTACACAGTGACTGCACCAGCAGAATAGTGAGTGCAGCTCTGGAGTATAATACAGGATATAACTCAGGATCAGTACAGGATAAGTGATGTATGTACACAGTGACTGCACCAGCAGAATAGTGAGTGCAGCTCTGGAGTATAATACAGGATGTAACTCAGGATCAGTACAGGATAAGTAATGTATGTACACAGTGACTGCACCAGCAGAATAGTGAGTGCAGCTCTGGAGGATAATACAGGATGTAACTCAGGATCAGTACAGGATAAGTAATGTATGCACACAGTGACTGCAGCAGCAGAATAGTGATTGCAGCTCTGGAGTATAATACAGGATGTAACTCAGGATCAGTACAGGATAAGTAATGTATGTACACAGTGACTGCACCAGCAGAATAGTGAGTGCAGCTCTGGAGTATAATACAGGATGTAACTCAGGATCAGTACAGGATAAGTAATGTATGTACACAGTGAATCCCCCAGCAGAATATTGAGTGCAGCTCTGGAGTATAATACAGGATATAACTCAGGATCAGTACAGGATAAGTGATGTATGTACACAGTGACTGCACCAGCAGAATAGTGAGTGCAGCTCTGGAGGATAATACAGGATGTAACTCAGGATCAGTACAGGATAAGTAATGTATGTGCACAGTGACTGCAGCAGCAGAATAGTGAGTGCAGCTCTGGAGTATAATACAGGATGTAACTCAGGATCAGTACAGGATAAGTAATGTATGTACACAGTGACTGCACCAGCAGAATAGTGAGTGCAGCTCTGGAGTATAATACAGGATATAACTCAGGATCAGTACAGGATAAGTGATGTATGTACACAGTGACTGCACCAGCAGAATAGTGAGTGCAGCTCTGGAGTATAATACAGGATGTAACTCAGGATCAGTACAGGATAAGTAATGTATGTGCACAGTGACTGCACCAGCAGAATAGTGAGTGCAGCTCTGGGGTATAATACAGGATGTAACTCAGGATCAGCACAGGATAAGTAATGTATGTACACAGTGACTGCACCAGCAGAATAGTGAGTGCAGCTCTGGAGTATAATACAGGATATAACTCAGGATCAGTACAGGATAAGTAATGTATGTACACAGTGACTGCACCAGCAGAATAGTGAGTGCAGCTCTGGGGTATAATACAGGATATAACTCAGGATCAGTACAGGATAAGTAATGTATGTGCACAGTGACTGCACCAGCAGAATAGTGAGTGCAGCTCTGGGGTATAATACAGGATGTAACTCAGGATCAGCACAGGATAAGTAATGTATGTACACAGTGACTGCACCAGCAGAATAGTGAGTGCAGCTCTGGAGAATAATACAGGATGTAACTCAGGATCAGTACAGGATAAGTAATGTATGTACACAGTGACTGCACCAGCAGAATAGTGAGTGCAGCTCTGGGGTATAATACAGGATGTAACTCAGGATCAGCACAGGATAAGTAATGTATGTACACAGTGACTGCACCAGCAGAATAGTGAGTGCAGCTCTGGAGAATAATACAGGATGTAACTCAGGATCAGTACAGGATAAGTAATGTATGTACACAGTGACTGCACCAGCAGAATAGTGAGTGCAGCTCTGGAGTATAATACAGGATATAACTCAGGATCAGTACAGGATAAGTAATGTATGTACATAGTGACTGCACCAGCAGAATAGTGAGTGCAGCTCTGGAGTATAATACAGGATATAACTCAGGATCAGGACAGGATAAGTAATGTATGTACACAGTGACTGCACCAGCAGAATAGTGAGTGCAGCTCTGGAGTATAATACAGGATGTAACTCAGGATCAGGACAGGATAAGTAATGTATGTACACAGTGACTGCACCAGCAGAATAGTGAGTGCAGATCTGCAGAGGAATGATATTTGTAAGAGTGGGAAACATCATTCTGCCCATTTGAGATGTTTCAAGCATGGTGCTGCTTCTGATGAGCATCCTGATAATAAGAATAATCCCTGATGGACGATCTTCTATGCTGTGGCCGGCTTCTGCCTCGTACATATCTTAATACACGTGTTCCGTGTCCGCATTGTAATCAGTGCCCATATGATGTCCTCCAAACCATTAGCATCTGCCCATCAGATATTGCAGAAGCCCCAGATCTCAGCATAAGGACCTGAGAACCTTATTTCTACTAAATCTTATGGCAGAGAAGTCATCCGATGACATCACCAGACCTCACAATGCCCCGTTCTGGACTGGATGGTGATTTTTTTTTATTATTTTAGGACTTTTATGTGGAGTCATAGATACAACTGGAGCTAAAAATCCGAGCCTGGCGAGCAGCTGAGATGGGATCAGATAATAATTATTCCTTTGCCGTGTGCCCCAGTTCTTTTTACCTTTTCACAGACAGATTACCAGCAATGCATTGCAAACGAGAGTATATGTGGAGGCCCAGAGAGCCGCGTGGCAGCATGCAGAGCGGTATAATAGCATGCAGTGCGGTATAATGACCCCGGCCGTGATACAGTACAGGAACATGCATAGCGATATGACAACATGTAGACGCGCCTGAAAGCCATCAATGCAATGACACCTTTAAAATACAGGTCAGCGCTGTGCGGGGGACACAACCCCATTGTCGACACAAGGCAGAACAATCCGTTCTTTTATATGTAGAATAATGAAAACTAAGACAACATGGCGGCTTCTACAGATCACAGTGTATTCTTCCAGCGAACCTCCGCCCTCTCCAAATATGCAAGAGGAGGCTTTGGAAAGCTGCAAAGATCAATGACACAAGGGCTGTAGTCTGCTGGTGAGAACCACGGAGACGTGGCATCACCCAACGATTGCTCTACTGCGACATTAGTGGTGAACCCCAGTGGCGTGCCTAGGGTGCTTGGCACCCCCTCACAGTAGTAATGCCCTCATTGTACAACCTTCACAGTAGTTATGCTCACATTGTGCCCCCCTCACAGTTGTAATGCCCTCTTTGTGCCCCCTTCACAGTAATAATCCCCATTGTGCCCCCTTTATAGTAATAATGCCCACTGTGCCTCATCATACTAATAATGCCCACTGTGCCCCTTCATAGTAATAATGCCCACTGTGCCCCCTTAATAGTAGTATTGTACACTGTACTAGTAATGACCTGTACCCCCTCAATAGTAGAAATCCCCATTGTCCCCCCTTTATAGTAATAATGCCAACTGTGCCCCATTCACAGTAATAATGCCCACTGTGCCCCCTTCATTGTAGTAATGACCTCTGGCTCTGTGCCCCCTCCATAGTAGTAATGCCCACTGTGCTAGTAATGACCTGCGCCCCCTCCACAGTAGAAATCCCCATTGTTACCTCTTCATAGTAATAATGCTTATTGTGCACCCTTCACAGTAATAATGCCCTCTCTGCCTTCTCCATAGTAGTAATGCCCATTGTGCCCCCTTCACAATAGTAATGCCCTCTCTGCCTTCTCCATAGTAGTAATGCCCTCTGTGCCCCCTCCATAGTAATAAAGTCCTCTGTGCCCCCTCCATAGTAATAAAGTACTCTGTGCCCCCTCCATAGTAATAAAGTCCTCTGTGCCCCCTCCATAGAAATAAAGTCCTCTGTGCCCCCTCCATAGTAATAAAGTCCTCTGTGCCCCCTCCATAGTAATAAAGTCCTCTGTGCCCCCTCCATAGTAATAAAGTCCTCTGTGCCCCCTCCATAGTAATAAAGCCCTCTGTGCCCCCTCCATAGAAATAAAGCCCTCTGTGCCCCCTCCATAGTAATAAAGTACTCTGTGCCCCCTCCATAGTAATAAAGTCCTCTGTGCCCCCTCCATAGTAATAAAGTCCTCTCTGCCCCCTCCATAGTAATAAAGTCCTCTGTGCCCCCTCCATAGTAATAAAGCCCTCTGTGCCCCCTCCATAGTAATAAAGTACTCTGTGCCCCCTCCATAGTAATAAAGCCCTCTGTGCCCCCCCCATAGTAATAAAGTCCTCTGTGCCCCCTCCATAGTAATAAAGTCCTCTGTGCCCCCTCCATAGTAATAAAGTACTCTGTGCCCCCTCCATAGTAATAAAGTCCTCTGTGCCCCCTCCATAGAAATAAAGTCCTCTGTGCCCCCTCCATAGTAATAAAGTCCTCTGTGCCCCCTCCATAGTAATAAAGTCCTCTGTGCCCCCTCCATAGTAATAAAGTCCTCTGTGCCCCCTCCATAGTAATAAAGCCCTCTGTGCCCCCTCCATAGAAATAAAGCCCTCTGTGCCCCCTCCATAGTAATAAAGTACTCTGTGCCCCCTCCATAGTAATAAAGTCCTCTGTGCCCCCTCCATAGTAATAAAGTCCTCTCTGCCCCCTCCATAGTAATAAAGTCCTCTGTGCCCCCTCCATAGTAATAAAGCCCTCTGTGCCCCCTCCATAGTAATAAAGTACTCTGTGCCCCCTCCATAGTAATAAAGCCCTCTGTGCCCCCTCCATAGTAATAAAGTCCTCTCTGCCCCCTCCATAGTAATAAAGTACTCTGTGCCCCCTCCATAGTAATAAAGTCCTCTGTGCCCCCTCTATAGTAAAAAAGTCCTCTGTGCCCCCTCCATAGTAATAAAGTACTCTGTGCCCCCTCCATAGTAATAAAGTCCTCTGTGCCCCCTCCATAGTAATAAAGACCTCTGTGCCCCCTCCATAGTAATAAAGTACTCTGTGCCCCCTCCATAGTAATAAAGCCCTCTGTGCCCCCTCCATAGTAATAAAGTCCTCTGTGCCCCCTCCATAGTAATAAAGTCCTCTCTGCCCCCTCCATAGTAATAAAGTCCTCTCTGCCCCCTCCATAGTAATAAAGTCCTCTGTGCCCCCTCTATAGTAATAAAGTCCTCTGTGCCCCCTCCATAGTAATAAAGTCCTCTGTGCCCCCTCCATAGTAATAAAGTCCTCTGTGCCCCTTCATAGTAATAAAGTCCTCTGTGCCCCCTCTATAGTAATAAAGTCCTCTGTGCCCCCTCCATAGTAATAAAGTCCTCTCTGCCCCCTCCATAGTAATAAAGTCCTCTGTGACCCCTCCATAGTAATAAAGTCCTCTGTGCCCCCTCCATAGTAATAAAGTCCTCTCTGCCCCCTCCATAGTAATAAAGTCCTCTGTGACCCCTCCATAGTAATAAAGTCCTCTGTGCCCCCTCCATAGTAATAAAGTCCTCTGTGCCCCCTCTATAGTAATAAAGTCCTCTGTGCCCCCTCCATAGTAATAAAGTACTCTGTGCCCCCTCCATAGTAATAAAGCCCTCTGTGCCCCCTCCATAGTAATAGTCCTCTGTGCCCCCTCCATAGTAATAAAGTCCTCTGTGCCCCCTCTATAGTAATAAAGTCCTCTGTGCCCCCTCCATAGTAATAAAGCCCTCTGTGCCCTCTCCATAGTAATAAAGTCCTCTGTGCCCCCTCCATAGTAATAAAGTACTCTGTGCCCCCTCCATAGTAATAAAGCCCTCTGTGCCCCCTCCATAGTAATAGTCCTCTGTGCCCCCTCCATAGTAATAAAGTCCTCTGTGCCCCCTCTATAGTAATAAAGTCCTCTGTGCCCCCTCCATAGTAATAAAGCCCTCTGTGCCCCCTCCATAGTAATAAAGTCCTCTGTGCCCCCTCCATAGTAATAAAGTCCTCTGTGCCCCCTCCATAGTAATAAAGTCCTCTGTGCCCCTCCATAGTAATAAAGTCCTCTGTGCCCCCTCCATAGTAATAAAGTCCTCTGTGACCCCTCCATAGTAATAAAGTCCTCTGTGACCCCTCCATAGTAATAAAGCCCTCTGTGCCCCCTCTATAGTAATAAAGTCCTCTGTGCCCCCTCCATAGTAATAAAGTCCTCTGTGCCCCCTCCATAGTAATAAAGACCTCTGTGCCCCCTCCATAGTAATAAAGTACTCTGTGCCCCCTCCATAGTAATAAAGCCCTCTGTGCCCCCTCCATAGTAATAAAGTCCTCTCTGCCCCCTCCATAGTAATAAAGTCCTCTGTGCCCCCTCCTTACTAATAAAGTCCTCTGTGCCCCCTCCATAGTAATAAAGTCCTCTGTGCCCCCTCCATAGTAATAAAGACCTCTGTGCCCCCTCCATAGTAATAAAGTCCTCTGTGCCCCCTCCATAGTAATAAAGTACTCTGTGCCCCCTCCATGGTAATAAAGTCCTCTGTGCCCCCTCCATAGTAATAATGTCCTCTGTGCCCCCTCCATAGTAATAAAGTCCTCTGTGCCCCCTCTATAGTAATAAAGTCCTCTGTGCCCCCTCCATAGTAATAAAGCCCTCTGTGCCCCTCCATAGTAATAAAGTCCTCTGTGCCCTCTCTATAGTAATAAAGTCCTCTGTGCCCCCTCCATAGTAATAAAGCCCTCTGTGCCCCCTCCATAGTAATAAAGTCCTCTGTGACCCCTCCATAGTAATAAAGTCCTCTGTGACCCCTCCATAGTAATAAAGCCCTCTGTGCCCCCTCTATAGTAATAAAGTCCTCTGTGCCCCCTCCATAGTAATAAAGCACTCTGTGCCCCCTCCATAGTAATAAAGCCCTCTGTGCCCCCTCCATAGTAATAGTCCTCTGTGCCCCCTCCATAGTAATAAAGTCCTCTGTGCCCCCTCTATAGTAATAAAGTACTCTGTGCCCCCTCCATAGTAATAAAGCCCTCTGTGCCCCCTCCATAGTAATAGCCCTCTGTGCCCCTCCATAGTAATAAAGTCCTCTGTGCCCCCTCTATAGTAATAAAGTACTCTGTGCCCCCTCCATAGTAATAAAGCCCTCTGTGCCCCCTCCATAGTAATAGTCCTCTGTGCCCCCTCCATAGTAATAAAGTCCTCTGTGCCCCCTCCATAGTAATAAAGCCCTCTGTGCCCCCTCCATAGTAATAGTCCTCTGTGCCCCCTCCATAGTAATAAAGTCCTCTGTGCCCCCTCCATAGTAATAAAGCCCTCTCTGCCCCCTCCATAGTAATAAAGACCTCTGTGCCTCCTCCATAGTAATAAAGTCCTCTGTGCCCCCTCCATAGTAATAAAGACCTCTGTGCCCCTCCATAGTAATAAAGCCCTCTGTGCCCCCTCCAGAGTAATAAAGTCCTCTGTGCCCCCTCCATTGTAATAAAGACCTCTGTGCCCCCTCCATAGTAATAAAGTACTCTGTGCCCCCTCCATAGTAATAAAGCCCTCTGTGCCCCCTCCATAGTAATAAAGTCCTCTGTGCCCCCTCCATAGTAATAAAGACCTCTGTGCCCCCTCCATAGTAATAAAGTACTCTGTGCCCCCTCCATAGTAATAAAGCCCTCTGTGCCCCCTCCATAGTAATAAAGTCCTCTCTGCCCCCTCCATAGTAATAAAGTCCTCTGTGCCCCCTCCATAGTAATAAAGTCCTCTGTGCCCCCTCCATAGTAATAAAGTCCTCTGTGCCCCCTCCATAGTAATAAAGTACTCTGTGCCCCCTCCATGGTAATAAAGTCCTCTGTGCCCCCTCCATAGTAATAATGTCCTCTGTGCCCCCTCCATAGTAATAAAGTCCTCAGTGCCCCCTCCATAGTAATAAAGTCCTCTGTGCCCCCTCCATAGTAATAAAGTCCTCTGTGCCCCGTCCATAGTAATAAAGTCCTCAGTGCCCCCTCCATAGTAATAAAGTCCTCTGTGCCCCCTCCATAGTAATAAAGTCCTCTGTGCCCCGTCCATAGTAATAAAGTCCTCTGTGCCCCCTCCATAGTAATAAAGTACTCTGTGCCCCCTCCATAGTAATAAAGCCCTCTGTGCCCCCTCCATAGTAATAAAGTCCTCTGTGCCCCCTCCATAGTAATAAAGACCTCTGTGCCCCCTCCATAGTAATAAAGTACTCTGTGCCCCCTCCATAGTAATAAAGCCCTCTGTGCCCCCTCCATAGTAATAAAGTCCTCTCTGCCCCCTCCATAGTAATAAAGTCCTCTGTGCCCCCTCCATAGTAATAAAGTCCTCTGTGCCCCCCCCCATAGTAATAAAGTCCTCTGTGCCCCCTCCATAGTAATAAAGTACTCTGTGCCCCCTCCATGGTAATAAAGTCCTCTGTGCCCCCTCCATAGTAATAATGTCCTCTGTGCCCCCTCCATAGTAATAAAGTCCTCTGTGCCCCCTCCATAGTAATAAAGACCTCTGTGCCCCCTCCATAGTAATAAAGTACTCTGTGCCCCCTCCATAGTAATAAAGCCCTCTGTGCCCCCTCCATAGTAATAAAGTCCTCTCTGCCCCCTCCATAGTAATAAAGTCCTCTGTGCCCCCTCCATAGTAATAAAGTCCTCTGTGCCCCCTCCATAGTAATAAAGTCCTCTGTGCCCCCTCCATAGTAATAAAGTACTCTGTGCCCCCTCCATGGTAATAAAGTCCTCTGTGCCCCCTCCATAGTAATAATGTCCTCTGTGCCCCCTCCATAGTAATAAAGTCCTCAGTGCCCCCTCCATAGTAATAAAGTCCTCTGTGCCCCCTCCATAGTAATAAAGTCCTCTGTGCCCCGTCCATAGTAATAAAGTCCTCAGTGCCCCCTCCATAGTAATAAAGTCCTCTGTGCCCCCTCCATAGTAATAAAGTCCTCTGTGCCCCGTCCATAGTAATAAAGTCCTCTGTGCCCCCTCCATAGTAATAAAGTACTCTGTGCCCCCTCCATAGTAATAAAGCCCTCTGTGCCCCCTCCATAGTAATAAAGTCCTCTGTGCCCCCTCCATAGTAATAAAGACCTCTGTGCCCCCTCCATAGTAATAAAGTACTCTGTGCCCCCTCCATAGTAATAAAGCCCTCTGTGCCCCCTCCATAGTAATAAAGTCCTCTCTGCCCCCTCCATAGTAATAAAGTCCTCTGTGCCCCCTCCATAGTAATAAAGTCCTCTGTGCCCCCCCCCATAGTAATAAAGTCCTCTGTGCCCCCTCCATAGTAATAAAGTACTCTGTGCCCCCTCCATGGTAATAAAGTCCTCTGTGCCCCCTCCATAGTAATAATGTCCTCTGTGCCCCCTCCATAGTAATAAAGTCCTCAGTGCCCCCTCCATAGTAATAAAGTCCTCTGTGCCCCCTCCATAGTAATAAAGTCCTCTGTGCCCCGTCCATAGTAATAAAGTCCTCTGTGCCCCCTCCATAGTAATAAAGTCCTCTGTGCCCCCTCCATAGTAATAAAGTCCTCTGTGCCCCCTCCATAGTAATAAAGTACTCTGTGCCCCCTCCATGGTAATAAAGTCCTCTGTGCCCCCTCCATAGTAATAAAGTACTCTGTGCCCCCTCCATAGTAATAAAGTCCTCTGTGCCCCCTCCATAGTAATAAAGACCTCTGTGCCCCCTCCATAGTAATAAAGTCCTCTGTGCCCCCTCCATAGTAATAATGCCCTCTGTGCCCCCTCCATAGTAATAAAGTCCTCTGTGCCCCCTCCATAGTAATAAAGTCCTCTGTGCCCCCTCCATAGTAATAAAGTCCTCTGTGCCCCCTCCATAGTAATAAAGTCCTCTGTGCCCCCTCCATAGTAATAAAGTCCTCTGTGCCCCCTCCATAGTAATAAAGTACTCTGTGCCCCCTCCATAGTAATAAAGCCCTCTGTGCCCCCTCCATAGTAATAAAGTCCTCTCTGCCCCCTCCATAGTAATAAAGTCCTCTGTGCCCCCTCCATAGTAATAAAGTCCTCTGTGCCCCCTCCATAGTAATAAAGCCCTCTGTGCCCCCTCCATAGTAATAAAGTCCTCTGTGCCCCCTCCATAGTAATAAAGTCCTCTGTGCCCCCCCCATAGTAATAAAGTCCTCTGTGCCCCCTCCATAGTAATAAAGTACTCTGTGCCCCCTCCATGGTAATAAAGTCCTCTGTGCCCCCTCCATAGTAATAATGTCCTCTGTGCCCCCTCCATAGTAATAAAGTCCTCTGTGCCCCCTCCATAGTAATAAATTCCTCCGTGCCCCCTCCATTTCTATAACGTCCTCTGTGCCCCCTCCATAGTAATAAAGTCCTCTGTGCCCCGTCCATAGTAATAAAGTCCTCTGTGCCCCCTCCATAGTAATAAAGTCCTCTGTGCCCCCTCCATAGTAATAAAGTACTCTGTGCCCCCTCCATGGTAATAAAGTCCTCTGTGCCCCCTCCATAGTAATAAAGTACTCTGTGCCCCCTCCATAGTAATAAAGTCCTCTGTGCCCCCTCCATAGTAATAAAGACCTCTGTGCCCCCTCCATAGTAATAAAGTCCTCTGTGCCCCCTCCATAGTAATAATGCCCTCTGTGCCCCCTCCATAGTAATAAAGTCCTCTGTGCCCCCTCCATAGTAATAAAGTCCTCTGTGCCCCCTCCATAGTAATAAAGTCCTCTGTGCCCCCTCCATAGTAATAAAGTCCTCTGTGCCCCCTCCATAGTAATAAAGTCCTCTGTGCCCCCTGCATATTAATAAAGTCCTCTGTACCCCCTCCATTGTAATAAAGTCCTCTGTGCCCCCTCCATAGTAATAAAGTCCTCTGTGCCCCCTCTGTATTAAAAAAAAACAAGAACAAAAAAAGCACAGTAACTACTCCCCTTGTCCCGTTCCTGAAGCTCGCAGTCCTCTCAGGCACAGATCGCATGGATGGAAGCGCTCATTGCTTCTGGCACCCCCCTGAGAGCGGCACCCGGGGCGGACCACCTCCCCCCCCCTTAGTACGGCGTGAGGTGCAGCAGCTCTAGATGTACGGACACGGGGTCGGGTTCTGATGGTGGGTGATAAGACCTGACTCCTAGTATTGTAGGTAACTTCAGTGGTGTCAGGTCTGGGCATCCAGCTCAGCAAGCCAATGGCGTTCCATATGCCAGCCTAAATAAAAGATGTGCTGGAGTAAAATGCACCAAATATTATATGAGGTGTATACAGGAGGAGCAGTGATATACATGTATTATATGAGGTGTATACAGGAGGAGCGGTGATATACATGTATTATATGAGGTGTATACAGGAGGAGCGGTGATATACATGTATTATATGAGGTGTATACAGGAGGAGCGGTGATATACATGTATTATATGAGGTGTATACAGGAGGAGCGGTGATATGCATCTATTATATGAGGTGTATACAGGAGGAGCGGTGATATACATGTATTATATGAGGTGTATACAGGAGGAGCGGTGATATACATGTATTATATGAGGTGTATACAGGAGGAGCAGTGATATACATCTATTATATGAGGTGTATACAGGAGGAGCAGTGATATACATCTATTATATGAGGTGTATACAGGAGGAGCAGTGATATACATCTATTATATGAGGTGTATACAGGAGGAGCAGTGATATACATGTATTATATGAGGTGTATACAGGAGGAGCAGTGATATACATCTATTATATGAGGTGTATACAGGAGGAGCAGTGATATACATCTATTATATGAGGTGTATACAGGAGGAGCGGTGATATACATCTATTATATGAGGTGTATACAGGAGGAGCAGTGATATACATGTATTATATGAGGTGTATACAGGAGGAGCGGTGATATACATCTATTATATGAGGTGTATACAGGAGGAGCGGTGATATACATCTATTATATGAGGTGTATACAGGAGGAGCGGTGATATACATGTATTATATGAAGTGTATACAGGAGGAGCGGTGATATACATGTATTATATGAGGTGTATACAGGAGCGGTGATATACATCTATTATATGAGGTGTATACAGGAGGAGCGGTGATATACATCTATTATATAAGGTGTATACAGGAGGAGCAGTGATATACATCTATTATATGAGGTGTATACAGGAGGAGCGGTGATATACATCTATTATATGAGGTGTATACAGGAGGAGCGGTGATATACATCTATTATATGAGGTGTATACAGGAGGAGCGGTGATATACATCTATTATATAAGGTGTATACAGGAGGAGCAGTGATATACATCTATTATATGAGGTGTATACAGGAGGAGCGGTGATATACATGTATTATATGAGGTGTATACAGGAGGAGCAGTGATATACATCTATTATATGAGGTGTATACAGGAGGAGCGGTGATATACATCTATTATATGAGGTGTATACAGGAGGAGCGGTGATATACATGTATTATATGAGGTGTATACAGGAGCGGCAGTGATATACATCTATTATATGAGGTGTATACAGAAGGAGCGGTGATATACATCTATTATATGAGGTGTATACAGGAGGAGCGGTGATATACATGTATTATATGAGGTGTATACAGGAGGAGCGGTGATATACATGTATTATATGAGGTGTATACAGGAGGAGCGGTGATATACATGTATTATATGAGGTGTATACAGGAGGAGCGGTGATATACATGTATTATATGAGGTGTATACAGGAGGAGCAGTGATATACATCTATTATATGAGGTGTATACAGGAGGAGCAGTGATATACATCTATTATATGAGGTGTATACAGGAGGAGCGGTGATATACATCTATTATATGAGGTGTATACAGGAGGAGCAGTGATATACATGTATTATATGAGGTGTATACAGGAGGAGCGGTGATATACATCTATTATATGAGGTGTATACAGGAGGAGCGGTGATATACATCTATTATATGAGGTGTATACAGGAGGAGCGGTGATATACATGTATTATATGAAGTGTATACAGGAGGAGCGGTGATATACATGTATTATATGAGGTGTATACAGGAGCGGTGATATACATCTATTATATGAGGTGTATACAGGAGGAGCGGTGATATACATCTATTATATAAGGTGTATACAGGAGGAGCAGTGATATACATCTATTATATGAGGTGTATACAGGAGGAGCGGTGATATACATCTATTATATGAGGTGTATACAGGAGGAGCGGTGATATACATCTATTATATGAGGTGTATACAGGAGGAGCGGTGATATACATCTATTATATAAGGTGTATACAGGAGGAGCAGTGATATACATCTATTATATGAGGTGTATACAGGAGGAGCGGTGATATACATCTATTATATGAGGTGTATACAGGAGGAGCGGTGATATACATGTATTATATGAGGTGTATACAGGAGCGGCAGTGATATACATCTATTATATGAGGTGTATACAGAAGGAGCGGTGATATACATCTATTATATGAGGTGTATACAGGAGGAGCGGTGATATACATGTATTATATGAGGTGTATACAGGAGGAGCGGTGATATACATGTATTATATGAGGTGTATACAGGAGGAGCGGTGATATACATGTATTATATGAGGTGTATACAGGAGGAGCGGTGATATACATGTATTATATGAGGTGTATACAGGAGGAGCGGTGATATACATGTATTATATGAGGTGTATACAGGAGGAGCGGTGATATACATGTATTATATGAGGTGTATACAGGAGGAGCAGTGATATACATCTATTATATGAGGTGTATACAGGAGGAGCAGTGATATACATCTATTATATGAGGTGTATACAGGAGGAGCAGTGATATACATCTATTATATGAGGTGTATACAGGAGGAGCAGTGATATACATGTATTATATGAGGTGTATACAGGAGGAGCAGTGATATACATCTATTATATGAGGTGTATACAGGAGGAGCAGTGATATACATCTATTATATGAGGTGTATACAGGAGGAGCGGTGATATACATCTATTATATGAGGTGTATACAGGAGGAGCAGTGATATACATGTATTATATGAGGTGTATACAGGAGGAGCGGTGATATACATCTATTATATGAGGTGTATACAGGAGGAGCGGTGATATACATCTATTATATGAGGTGTATACAGGAGGAGCGGTGATATACATGTATTATATGAAGTGTATACAGGAGGAGCGGTGATATACATGTATTATATGAGGTGTATACAGGAGCGGTGATATACATCTATTATATGAGGTGTATACAGGAGGAGCGGTGATATACATCTATTATATAAGGTGTATACAGGAGGAGCAGTGATATACATCTATTATATGAGGTGTATACAGGAGGAGCGGTGATATACATCTATTATATGAGGTGTATACAGGAGGAGCGGTGATATACATCTATTATATGAGGTGTATACAGGAGGAGCGGTGATATACATCTATTATATAAGGTGTATACAGGAGGAGCAGTGATATACATCTATTATATGAGGTGTATACAGGAGGAGCGGTGATATACATCTATTATATGAGGTGTATACAGGAGGAGCGGTGATATACATGTATTATATGAGGTGTATACAGGAGCGGCAGTGATATACATCTATTATATGAGGTGTATACAGAAGGAGCGGTGATATACATCTATTATATGAGGTGTATACAGGAGGAGCGGTGATATACATGTATTATATGAGGTGTATACAGGAGGAGCGGTGATATACATGTATTATATGAGGTGTATACAGGAGGAGCGGTGATATACATGTATTATATGAGGTGTATACAGGAGGAGCGGTGATATACATGTATTATATGAGGTGTATACAGGAGGAGCAGTGATATACATCTATTATATGAGGTGTATACAGGAGGAGCGGTGATATACATGTATTATATGAGGTGTATACAGGAGGAGCAGTGATATACATCTATTATATGAGGTGTATACAGGAGGAGCGGTGATATACATGTATTATATGAGGTGTATACAGGAGGAGCGGTGATATACATGTATTATATGAGGTGTATACAGGAGCGGTCATATACATGTATTATATGAGGTGTATACAGGAGCAGTGATATACATCTATTATATGAGGTGTATACAGGAGGAGCGGTGATATACATGTATTATATGAGGTGTATACAGGAGGAGCGGTGATATACATCTATTATATGAAGTGTATACAGGAGGAGCAGTGATATACATCTATTATATGAGGTGTATACAGGAGGAGCGGTGATATACATCTATTATATGAGGTGTATACAGGAGGAGCAGTGATATACATCTATTATATGAGGTGTATACAGGAGGAGCAGTGATATACATCTATTATATGAGGTGTATACAGGAGGAGCGGTGATATACATGTATTATATGAGGTGTATACAGAAGGAGCAGTGATATACATGTATTATATGAGGTGTATACAGGAGGAGCAGTGATATACATGTATTATATGAGGTGTATACAGGAGAAGCGGTGATATACATGTATTATATGAGGTGTATACAGAAGGAGCAGTGATATACATCTATTATATAAGGTGTATACAGAAGGAGCAGTAATATACATCTATTATATGAGGTGTATACAGGAGGAGCAGTGATATACATCTATTATATGAGGTGTATACAGAAGGAGCAGTGATATACATCTATTATATAAGGTGTATACAGAAGGAGCAGTAATATACATCTATTATATGAGGTGTATACAGGAGGAGCGGTGATATACATGTATTATATGAGGTGTATACAGGAGGAGCAGTGATATACATCTATTATATGAGGTGTATACAGGAGGAGCAGTGATATACATCTATTATATGAGGTGTATACAGGAGGAGCGGTGATATGCATCTATTATATGAGGTGTATACAGGAGGAGCAGTGATATACATGTATTATATGAGGTGTATACAGGAGGAGCGGTGATATGCATCTATTATATGAGGTGTATACAGGAGGAGCGGTGATATACATGTATTATATGAGGTGTATACAGGAGGAGCAGTGATATACATGTATTATATGAGGTGTATACAGGAGGAGCAGTGATATACATGTATTATATGAGGTGTATACAGGAGCGGTGATATACATGTATTATATGAGGTGTATACAGGAGCAGTGATATACATCTATTATATGAGGTGTATACAGGAGGAGCAGTGATATACATCTATTATATGAGGTGTATACAGGAGGAGCGGTGATATGCATCTATTATATGAGGTGTATACAGGAGGAGCGGTGATATACATGTATTATATGAGGTGTATACAGGAGGAGCGGTGATATACATGTATTATATGAGGTGTATACAGGAGGAGCGGTGATATACATGTATTATATGAGGTGTATACAGGAGGAGCAGTGATATACATGTATTATATGAGGTGTATACAGGAGGAGCGGTGATATACATCTATTATATGAGGTGTATACAGGAGGAGCAGTGATATACATGTATTATATGAGGTGTATACAGGAGGAGCAGTGATATACATGTATTATATGAGGTGTATACAGGAGGAGCAGTGATATACATGTATTATATGAGGTGTATACAGGAGCGGTGATATACATCTATTATATGAGGTGTATACAGGAGGAGCAGTGATATACATGTATTATATGAGGTGTATACAGGAGGAGCAGTGATATACATCTATTATATGAGGTGTATACAGGAGGAGCAGTGATATACATCTATTATATGAGGTGTATACAGGAGGAGCGGTGATATGCATCTATTATATGAGGTGTATACAGGAGGAGCGGTGATATACATGTATTATATGAGGTGTATACAGGAGGAGCAGTGATATACATCTATTATATGAGGTGTATACAGGAGGAGCAGTGATATACATGTATTATATGAGGTGTATACAGGAGCAGTGATATGCATGTATTATATGAGGTGTATACAGGAGGAGCAGTGATATACATGTATTATATGAGGTGTATACAGGAGGAGCGGTGATATACATCTATTATATGAGGTGTATACAGGAGGAGCGGTGATATACATGTATTATACACTCACCTAAAGAATTATTAGGAACACCTGTTCTATTTCTCATTGATGCAATTCTCTAGTCAACCAATCACATGGCAGTTGCTTCGATGCATTTAGGGGGGTGCTCCTGGTCAAGACAATCTCCTGAACTCCAAACTGAATGTCAGAATGGGAAAGAAAGGTGATTTAAGCCATTTTGAGCGTGGCATGGTTGTTGGTGCCAGACGGGCCGGTCTGAGTATTTCACAATCTGCTCAGTTACTGGGATTTTCACGCACAACCATTTCTAGGGTTTACAAAGACTGGTGTGAAAAGGGAAAAACATCCAGTATGCGGCCGTCCTGTGGGCGAAAATGCCTTGTGGAGGCTGGAGGTCAGAGGAGAATGGGCCGACTGATTCAAGCTGATAGAAGAGCAATGTTGGCTGAAATAACCACTCGTTACAACAGAGGTCTGCAGCAAAGCATTTGTGAAGCCACAACACGCACAACCTTGAGGCGGATGGGCTACAACAGCAGAAGACCCCACCGGGTACCACTCATCTCCACTACAAATAGGAAAAAGAGGCTACAATTTGCACGAGCTCACCAAAATAGGACTGTTGAAGACTGGAAAAATGTTGCCTGGTCTGATGAGTCTCGATTTCTGTTGAGACATTCAAATGGTAGAGTCCGAATTTGGTGTAAACAGAATGAGAACATGTCTCCATCCTCTGATGGCTACTTCCAGCAGGACAATGCACCATGTCACAAAGCTCCAATCATTTCACATTGGTTTCTTGAACATGACAATGAGTTCACTGCACTAAAATGGCCCCACAGTCACCAGATCTCAACCCAATAGAGCATCTTTGGGATGTGGTGGAACGGGAGCTTCGTGCCCTGGATGTGCATCCCTCAAATCTCCATGAACTGCAAGATGCTCTCCTATCAATATGGGCCAACATTTCTAAAGAATGCTATCAGCACCTTGTGGAATCAATGCCACGTAGAATTAAGGCAAAAGGGGGTCCAACACCGTATTAGTATGGGGGCACTAATAATTCTTTAGGTGAGTGTATGTTGCATTTATATTATTGTATGTTACATACATGGATATCTTCTAGTATGTTATGTTTATTTCTATAGGCTACATTCATATTCCTGTGTGTATTTTATATATCTGTGTGTTACACTATGTCCCTATAGGTTACATCTATTGTCCTGTGTACGCTCCTATAGGTTACATCTATTGTCCTGTGTACGCTCCTATAGGTTACATCTATTGTCCTGTGTACGCTCCTATAGGTTACATCTATTGTCCTGTGTACGCTCCTATAGGTTACATCTATTGTCCTGTGTACGCTCCTATAGGTTACATCTATTGTCCTGTGTACGCTCCTATAGGTTACATCTATTGTCCTGTGTACGCTCCTATAGGTTACATCTATTGTCCTGTGTACGCTCCTATAGGTTACATCTATTGTCCTGTGTACGCTCCTATAGGTTACATCTATTGTCCTGTGTACGCTCCTATAGGTTACATCTATTGTCCTGTGTACGCTGCTATAGGTTACATCTATTGTCCTGTGTACGCTCCTATAGGTTACATCTATTGTCCTGTGTACGCTCCTATAGGTTACATCTATTGTCCTGTGTACGCTGCTATAGGTTACATCTATTGTCCTGTGTACGCTGCTATAGGTTACATCTATTGTCCTGTGTACGCTCCTATAGGTTACATCTATTGTCCTGTGTACGCTCCTATAGGTTACATCTATTGTCCTGTGTACGCTCCTATAGGTTACATCTATTGTCCTGTGTACGCTCCTATAGGTTACATCTATTGTCCTGTGTACGCTCCTATAGGTTACAGCTATTGTCCTGTGTACGCTCCTATAGGTTACATCTATTGTCCTGTGTACGCTCCTATAGGTTACATCTATTGTCCTGTGTACGCTCCTATAGGTTACATCTATTGTCCTGTGTACGCTGCTATAGGTTACATCTATTGTCCTGTGTACGCTGCTATAGGTTACATCTATTGTCCTGTGTACGCTCCTATAGGTTACATCTATTGTCCTGTGTACGCTCCTATAGGTTACATCTATTGTCCTGTGTACGCTCCTATAGGTTACATCTATTGTCCTGTGTACGCTCCTATAGGTTACATCTATTGTCCTGTGTACGCTCCTATAGGTTACATCTATTGTCCTGTGTACGCTCCTATAGGTTACATCTATTGTCCTGTGTACGCTCCTATAGGTTACATCTATTGTCCTGTGTACGCTCCTATAGGTTACATCTATTGTCCTGTGTACGCTGCTATAGGTTACATCTATTGTCCTGTGTACGCACCTATAGGTTACATCTATTGTCCTGTGTACGCTGCTATAGGTTACATCTATTGTCCTGTGTACGCTCCTATAGGTTACATCTATTGTCCTGTGTACGCTCCTATAGGTTACATCTATTGTCCTGTGTACGCTCCTATAGGTTACATCTATTGTCCTGTGTACGCTCCTATAGGTTACATCTATTGTCCTGTGTACGCTCCTATAGGTTACATCTATTGTCCTGTGTACGCTCCTATAGGTTACATCTATTGTCCTGTGTACGCTCCTATAGGTTACATCTATTGTCCTGTGTACGCTCCTATAGGTTACATCTATTGTCTTGTGTACGCTCCTATAGGTTACATCTATTGTCCTGTGTACGCTGCTATAGGTTACATCTATTGTCCTGTGTACGCTCCTATAGGTTACATCTATTGTCCTGTGTACGCTGCTATAGGTTACATCTATTGTCCTGTGTACGCTCCTATAGGTTACATCTATTGTCCTGTGTACGCTCCTATAGGTTACATCTATTGTCCTGTGTACGCTGCTATAGGTTACATCTATTGTCCTGTGTACGCTCCTATAGGTTACATCTATTGTCCTGTGTACGCTCCTATAGGTTACATCTATTGTCCTGTGTACGCTCCTATAGGTTACATCTATTGTCCTGTGTACGCTCCTATAGGTTACATGTAGGTTTGCATTCTATATGTTAGATTTATATTATTTTCCTGTGTGTTACATTTAGGCCTGATGCACACGACCGCATTTTGTATTTGTGTCCCACCGCATTTTCTGCTTATTGCACAAAGACGCGATAATTTTTATGGGTCCACAAGAAAAACGGACGGCACACAAAGGTCATCCATGTGCTGTCCGTATCCGTGTGTGCATTCTGCAAGTTGTAGAACATGTCCTGTTCTTCTCCGTATTGCAGTTAAGAATAGCCATGAGTAATAGCAGTGAGAAAAATGTGGATTGCACACAGAAGGTTCCTGTATTTTGCGGATCCATGGTTTACGGACCGCAGTACGGACACAGTAGGGGACATGAGGCCTTGGGTTTATGTGTTGCATTTATTTTCCTGTGTATATTTTATATCTGTGTGTTACGTTGTGTCCTTATATTTCACAATTATGTTATTTTCCTCTGTTACATTTAGTTTTCTATTCTATATGTTGCTTTCATTTTCCTGTGTTACATTTAGATTTCTATTCTTTATATGTGTTTGCGCTGTGACACGTCGTTGTGCTTTGTTGTCCATCCCGTTATATGTTTGCGCTGTGACACGTCGTTGTGCTTGTTGTCCATCCCGTTATATGTTTGCGCTGTGACACGTCGTTGTGCTTGTTGTCCGTCCCGTTATATGTTTGCGCTGTGACACGTCGTTGTGCTTGTTGTCCATCCCGTTATATGTTTGCGCTGTGACACGTCGTTGTGCTTGTTGTCCGTCCCGTTATATGTTTGCGCTGTGACACGTCGTTGTGCTTTGTTGTCCATCCCGTTATATGTTTGCGCTGTGACACGTCGTTGTGCTTTGTTGTCCGTCCCGTTATGTGTTTGCGCTGTGACACGTCGTTGTGCTTTGTTGTCCATCCCGTTATATGTTTGCGCTGTGACACGTCGTTGTGCTTTGTTGTCCGTCCCGTTATGTGTTTGCGCTGTGACACGTCGTTGTGCTTTGTTGTCCGTCCCGTTATGTGTTTGCGCAGTGACACGTCGTTGTGCTTTGTTGTCCGTCCCGTTATATGTTTGGGCTGTGACGCGTCGTTGTGCTCTGTTGTCCGTCCCGTTATGTGTTTGCGCTGTGACACGTCGTTGTGCTTTGTTGTCCGTCCCGTTATGTGTTTGCGCTGTGACGCGTCGTTGTGCTTGTTGTCCGTCCCGTTATATGTTTGCGCTGTGACACGTCGTTGTGCTTTGTTGTCCATCCCGTTATGTGTTTGCGCTGTGACGCGTCGTTGTGCTTGTTGTCCGTCCCGTTATATGTTTGCGCTGTGACACGTCGTTGTGCTTTGTTGTCCATCCCGTTATGTGTTTGTGCTGTGACACGTCGTTGTGCTTGTTGTCCGTCCCGTTATATGTTTGCGCTGTGACACGTCGTTGTGCTTGTTGTCCGTCCCGTTATGTGTTTGCGCTGTGACACGTCGTTGTGCTTGTTGTCCGTCCCGTTATATGTTTGCGCTGTGACACGTCGTTGTGCTTGTTGTCCATCCCGTTATATGTTTGCGCTGTGACATGTCGTTGTGCTTGTTGTCCGTCCCGTTATGTGTTTGTGCTGTGACACGTCGTTGTGCTTGTTGTCCGTCCCGTTATGTGTTTGCGCTGTGACACGTCGTTGTGCTTGTTGTCCATCCTGTTATATGTTTGCGCTGTGACACGTCGTTGTGCTTGTTGTCCGTCCCGTTATGTGTTTGTGCTGTGACACGTCGTTGTGCTTGTTGTCCATCCCGTTATGTGTTTGTGCTGTGACACGTCGTTGTGCTTGTTGTCCGTCCCGTTATATGTTTGCGCTGTGACACGTCGTTGTGCTTGTTGTCCGTCCCGTTATGTGTTTGTGCTGTGACACGTCGTTGTGCTTGTTGTCCGTCCCGTTATATGTTTGCGCTGTGACACGTCGTTGTGCTTTGTTGTCCGTCCCGTTACGTGTTTGCGCTGTGACACGTCGTTGTGCTTTGTTGTCCGTCCCGTTATATGTTTGCGCTGTGACACGTCGTTGTGCTTTGTTGTCCGTCCCGTTATGTGTTTGCGCTGTGACACGCTGTTGTGCTTTGTTGTCCGTCCCGTTACATGTTTGTGCTGTGACACGTCGTTGTGCTTTGTTGTCCGTCCCGTTATGTGTTTGCGCTGTGACACGTCGTTGTGCTTTGTTGTCCATCCCGTTATATGTTTGCGCTGTGACACGTCGTTGTGCTTTGTTGTCCGTCCCGTTATGTGTTTGCGCTGTGACACGTCGTTGTGCTTTGTTGTCCATCCCGTTATATGTTTGCGCTGTGACACGTCGTTGTGCTTGTTGTCCGTCCCGTTATATGTTTGCGCTGTGACACGTCGTTGTGCTTTGTTGTCCGTCCCGTTATGTGTTTGCGCTGTGACACGTCGTTGTGCTTTGTTGTCCGTCCCGTTATGTGTTTGCGCTGTGACACGTCGTTGTGCTTGTTGTCCGTCCCGTTATGTGTTTGTGCTGTGACACGTCGTTGTGCTTGTTGTCCGTCCCGTTATATGTTTGCGCTGTGACACGTCGTTGTGCTTTGTTGTCCGTCCCGTTATGTGTTTGCGCTGTGACACGTCGTTGTGCTTTGTTGTCCGTCCCGTTATATGTTTGCGCTGTGACACGTCATTGTGCTTTGTTGTCCGTCCCGTTATATGTTTGCGCTGTGACACGTCGTTGTGCTTTGTTGTCCGTCCCGTTATATGTTTGCGCTGTGACGCGTCGTTGTGCTTTGTTGTCCGTCCCGTTATATGTTTGCGCTGTGACGCGTCGTTGTGGTTTGTTGTCCGTCCCTTTAATATATGTATTGCTGTAGATTGTGTCCGGTCTTGGCTTCTTCCTCTATAAGCCCCACGATTGTATGTCTGTGGTTCCTATAGCTGGCCAGGAAGCTGTGTATGTACCGCCTGTCACATTGTGGTGCTCCATACATTCAGAGGAGGAGATGTCTACAGTCAGTGAATGGACGACTCCAGAGATAAAACATATAGAATAATAGAGGGAAGGGTAGACAAGGATGAGCAGCAGCTGGACGGGGGCTGCATCCTCTCCCCTGCTCAGGCCTGCAGAGATACCTAGGCTTATAGCGCCCTCTGCTGGCCAGTGGTGGTACTGCCCTGACATACTGTCTATATACAATAATTCTAAGTGTTGTATATAGAAATGAATAAGGACACTTTATCACACAGGTGCATGTATATATAGAGGCAGGTGTGGGAGGCCACGTCGCTGTCGCATACATCGGTGCACATCTCAGTGGCCAGTGTTCAGCTCGAGGCCGTCACATTGTGTGTGACATATTGTGTCTCACTGGAAAGGCCAGCGTCCGTCTTGTGATTGGTTGGGGGTGTATCTATGGTAACCACCAGGATGTAGTCACAGGGATATGTGTAACATCTTCAATAAAAAAGGGCATCAGGCCACACTATGTCACACCGCCGAAAGGACACGCCCAACGGCAGAATCTGTAGTACGCGCTACGGTCGGACGGCTCGTAGAATGTTATCAGTTAAAGCTCCATTCATTTCTGGGTGCCGTGCGTATGATATTCTGGGTGCCGTGGGGTTAATAAAAAATTAAACCTGAAGTAAATGAGGGCCAGAGGACCCTGCCCCAAGAGCTTACAGTCAGACTGCTTCACTCCTTCTATAACTGACCCCTTATTGGATTTCACTCCTCAGAAGTTTATGTCGTTTCTTCTGTGAATGTTTTGTTTGTCCTCCCGCTATGTACAACAGCACTGACGCCTGCTCATCCTGAGCTCCCTGTTTCCTGAATAAAATGGCAGAGTGTCTATTAAACTGCTGCCACAGTTGTGATGCTGTCTGGTATCTGGCCCAACAGAGCAGCAAAGAGGGGCCCAGGCACTCCTACAACACGGGGCCCCAGGGTGACTTGGAGGGGGTCTTATGGATGGATCTGTGGTAATCTATTAGATCTTATGGATGATCCATCCTGCGGAGCACAGTTAACTGGTGGAGTCTTCAGAACCAGGCGCCGTTTAGCCGTTTTTAGTGCACTTTTCGTTTTCCGCCCATGACGTTTTTATCAGTTGGGCGATCAATGTGATCTTGACGGCATTTTTTTCCTTTATCAGTGCAGGGGTCTTCGCTTTAAGTTTTGGCTTATCATTAAAAACATAAGGGGACATTTATTAAGATTGGAGTTTTTCCGGTCTTAAGTCTCTCTGTGCTGCTGGGGGAAGCGCCAAAGTTATGTGGAGGCGCCAGTTCTCTTACTGGCGTAGCTTTAAGTCGTTTTCCAAGCCAAAAACTGTCGGGGAAAAGCCACAGATTTTACCACAAAATTCTGTGCAACAAAATCTGCGACCTATATACGGTACTATTGTGGCTTCTATATGTTAATGAATGACCGCCATATTCTTTATTTTAGATTGTAGTTAATTATTTGGGTAATATTCTCCTTTTCTCCTCTCATGGACTTCTGATTAGTTTCATCAGTGTCTGCAGTAAATGTTCCTGTGTATTTCATTTCAGCTAGCAATGCATGGCGGTTATTCACTTTCTGTAAGTTTTTTTTTTTTGCATTTATTTTTGCTGTTCTTTCAATGGTCTGGGCGGCACAGGGCGATCGCTCCTGTTTCAGAAGTAGTTGTCACTGTGCGTGCCTCGTCATACCCAGTAACAACCTCCTAATACTTGTACCCCTGCAATCAGGTAATCAGTCATGTGACTACCAGGAGCAATATAGAAGGCCGCCCACCATAAACTAACAGGTGGTCCATATGCAACGGGCGCCTCCCCCTAGGGCCTTCTATAACGCGACCAAGGTGTAGGAATGCCAAGTGGTGTAGTGCGGCCTCAAATGTCCATTCATATGTGTCACGGTGCTCCTACCTGGATATGGCTGGACCCCAGGCTTTGACTCCGAAGCAATAAATAGGGGGAATAATTGAGGTATTTGAAAGAAAGATTGAGCCCAGACCTTGTATGTAGTTGAACAGCAACTTTACTTTGCATAAACGTTCTCCAAAACGGTTTACAGTCTTGGTCCCAGCAGGCTGTATGACTTTGCTTCTTCTTGCTTTCCCCTAGCTGTGTGTAAGCTAGATTAACTCTCTCTGGTCCCCACCCTTCCTGTGGGAAGTGGGACTCACCCACTTTTCCACAAAGAGAGGTTAGAATGGAATGGTAAGTTCCATTCTATCTACTCACAGCTCTGCCGTGTTTACTGCCACCTGCTGGTGAACCAGGCACATTACATATGAACATAACAGCTTAACATTATAAATTCACATTGTGGAGGACCTGGAAAGACATACATAGGATTACATTATATTAGACCAATAAAGACAGTAGCAAGTTGCAGAAGTGGTAACACCACTCTGGGGTATTACATTCCCCCTTACTTAAAACCAAGCCGTCCTCGGCTTGTGCTTAGGATGTGCTCTAAGGGTACCCAGGGAAGGTTGAAGTGCTACATGAGATTATTTTCTATTACATACATACATACATAGACTGACAAAACAACGGCTACCACTAAGTTCCTTCCCGTATGAGTAGGGTGTCTATTTACAGTTTGCCCTTTCGGTAATACCAGTGAACCAAAAAGACTGCACAAATCGCTCAAATACTCCCGTTGTGGATACCGGATCCTAGTACCATCGGAAGCATGGGGGTGTCATGTACTGTAATCCCTCCACGATGCTATAGGACGCCTACAAATAGAAGGATGGCTTCATCCTGTAATCCCTTCCAAGCACCAAGGTCTATATATAGCTTTTCGCATAGTCACCTTGATGACTAAACAACTAGCTAAACATATTTCCTTAAGGCGGTGCACAAGGCCTTAGGACATAGACAGACTAGGAGGAGGAGTCGGTTCTCTCCTATATCTCCATGAGGGCTACTTCCTCTAAACACACATTAGCAGCGGGTCTACCCTTGATGGTGTTAGATCTGCTTGTGACTTACCACTGGGTCCCCCTTGTGTAGCAAAAATACAATACCATGCCTAGGCTTTCTAAGCTAATACAACATAAGAATCATTAGTATTAACGTCCTCAGAGGCAGTCCATGTGAGCAATGAAGTAAGGTGCTAGCTATCTGGCTAACAGCATTATTTTACCAGTTAAGTCCAGTTGAAGGTGAATACTTGGTCACATTGCGGTACCTGTAAGAGAGTACATACAATGGGTAAAATACTTAAACGTTACCGAACCTGTAAAAACGTTAGTGCAAAAAGACAGTGCAAATATATAAGGCAATAGCATAGTGCAATTAAATTCACATTGGAGTCTTTTTCTTCAGTGCTGGTGAATCAAGTGCACCAAACTGAAACATGTAGTGCAAAAGTCTTTTGTAATCCACATGAGGTATGATATAAAGTAGCAGTAATGATAATTTGGCCCTTTTAGCAAAAGGGGGCTCCCACTTAACCTGATAAAGGGTAAAGGGGGGAGGGGAGGAATTGGCGCAGATGTGCACAACTGGGAAGTATTTTCTGCAGATGGGGGGAGTCCTGACAAACATGTCCATCTGGATGATTAACAAACAGGGAGCAACAAAACACAAAACCGGCCAACACGTCCTCACCTGTCAAGAATAGTCCAAGCTGTGGCTCCCATTAGTCCAGGATTTTTTCATTATACTTAGGCCTCATGCACACGACCGTATTTTTTTGCGGTCCGCAAAACGGGGTTCCGTTTTCCCGTGATCCGTGACCGTTTTTTCGTCCGTGGGTCTTCCTTGATTTTTGGAGGATCCAGTTTGAATATCATTGGTGGCCAGTGCGGCCCCCCCCCCCTTCCTCCCTCTATTGTAATAATTCGTTGGTGGCACAGTGTGCGCCCCCCCCCCCTTCCTCCCTCTATTGTAATAAATCGTTGGTGGCACAGTGTGCGCCCCCCATTGGTCCCCCCTCCCTCTATAGCATTAACAACATTGGTGGCCAGTGTGCGGCCTCCCATCTACCCCCCCCTTCCCCCCCCCCCCGATCATTGGTGGCAGCGGGTTACTAGCAATAGTACAATAGTAAAAGATTCATACTTACCTGGGAGCTGCGATGTCTGTGTCCGGCCGGGAGCTCCTCCTACTGGTAAGTGACAGTTCATTTAGCAATGCGCTGCACAGACCTATCACTTACCAGTAGGAGGAGCTCCCGGCCGGACACGAACATCGCAGCAGCCAGGAGCAGGTAAGTATGAATCTTCTACTATTGTACTATTGCTAAGTAACCATGGCAACCAGGACTGTAGTAGCGTCCTGGTTGCCATGGTTACCGATCGGAGCCCCAGCGATTAAACTGGGACTCCGATCGGAACTCCGCTGCCACCAATGATGGGGGGGGGGGGGAGATGGGAGGCCGCACACTGGCCACCAATGTTGTTAATGCTATAGAGGGAGGGGGGCCGATGGGGGGGCGCACACTGTGCCACCAACAAATTATTACAATAGAGGGAGGGAGGGGGGGGGGCGCACACTGTGCCACCAACGAGTTATTACAATAGAGGGAGGGGGGGGCCGCACTGGCCACCAACCTATTATTACAATAGAGGGGGGGGGGGCCGCACTGGCCACCAATGATCTTCAAACTGGGGAGGGGGGGAGGGTCTGCCCCCTGCTGCCTGGCAGCCCTGATCTCTTACAGGGGGCCGTGATCAGCACAATTAACCCCTTCAGGTGCCGCACCTGAAGGGGTTAATTGTGCTGATCACGGCCCCCTGTAAGAGATCGGGTGCTGCCAGGCAGCAGGGGGCAGTCTTGTACACAGTTTGTAGTGTATTCTAACTAGAAGCGTCCCCATCACCATGGGAACGCTTCTGTGTTAGAATATACTGTCGGTTCTGAGTTTTCACGAAGTGAAAACTCAGCTTTGAAAAAGCTTTTATGCAGACGGATCTTCGGATCCGTCTGTATAAAAACTAACCTACGGCCACGGATCACGGACACGGATGCCAATCTTGTGTGCATCCGTGTTCTTTCACGGACCCATTGACTTGAATGGGTCCGTGAACCGTTGGCCGTGAAAAAAATAGGACAGGTCCTATTTTTTTCACGGCCAGGAAACACGGATCACGGATGCGGCTGCAAAATGGTGCATTTTCCGATTTTTCCACGGACCCATTGAAAGTCAATGGGTCCGCGAAAAAAAACGGAAAACGGCACAACGGCCACGGGTGCACACAACGGTCGTGTGCATGAGGCCTTAGAAAGAAGCTCCTTATAGGAGGTACCTGAAGTCCTCTTCGCTGCTGCTGCTAAAAGACATGAGAGGGCGCTCCTGCCTCTTGTAAGCTAGGCTGGCTGCCACGGTTGTGCTTTGCTGAGCTCTGGTGGATGACTTTGGTAGTGGCCGGGTGGTCACACTAGCCATAGCAGCAACCTTCTGCTTTACAGGACTAGAACCTCCTGCCGGGGTAGATGGACTGAGAACCTCCGACTGTAGGGGCTGTGCTAGTTGGACCTCCAGTGGTGGCAATGGAGCCCGGGAAGCTCTTGCAGCAGATGCCATCTTCCAGGGGAGTTGATAGTTCACCACTTTCGGGCTGTAGGTAAGCATGGTGGTAGACACACATCCCAGTTAGTAGGTTGGTGGCGGGGGCAGACTCGGGATAAGAAGCTCCCGCTTAGGCTTCAGCTTCTCACAAAAGTGGAGGACTCCCTCTGCGGTCTTCTGCAGACAGCGCACTCGGCCTACGGCAGCTGGATCTTCCTGCCAGCACTTCCTGCAGCTGGATCTTCCTGCCAGCACTTCAGTGCTGGCGCTGGGACCAGGGGTTTAGTTAGGAGGGTCACCCCGGTGGCGAAGGACCTCTTGAGGGATTCCGTAGGGTTATACCCGAAATAATCCCCTGCATATAAACTCTGTAGAGCCTGGGGGCGGTTGAGGATCGGTGACCCACAAACAATTTCTCACCGGTCTCGTCGTCAGCAATCAAGCCGCTCCCTCTCTCCACTGAGAACCAGATGACGGTTCCTCTGCGCCGCTCCAATTGTAGATCTCTCGGCTTTGTCTTGGTCCCAGCAGGCTTTAGCATTAAAACTGCCAGGCAAACTCGACTCTGCTACATCTGTTTCTCTTTGGCTCTGCTCTACTGACAGGCTGACTGTATGACTTTGCTTCTTCTTGTATGCTGCACTTCTCTTTGTATGGTCTGTCTCTAGATTAGGGCAGGGAACTTTCCTCCTGGCTCCTGAGGCTTCACGCTTTGGCCTCCATGGCCAGCAGAGCTTAAGGTGCTCTAGCTGGTGTGGGCACGTCCAGCAGAGACATGCCCCTGCACACCTTTCCCCTAGCTGTGTGTAAGCTAGACTAACTCTCTCTGGTCCCCACCCTTCCTGTGGGAAGTTGGACCCGCCCACTTTTCCACAGAGAGGGGTTAGAATGGAATGGTAAGTTCCATTCTATCTACACACAGCTCTGCCGTGTTTACTGCCACCTGCTGGTGGACCAGGAACATTACATGTGAACATAACAGTTGCTTAACATTAGAAATGCACATTGTCGAGAACCTGGAAAGACATACAAAATATGACATTATATTAGACCAATAAAGACAGTAGCAAGGTGCAGAAGTGGTAACACCACTCTGGGGTGTTACACATAAAGGGGTTTTCACATTACCTATGCACAGAATAGGTTATAAATGTATGATCACTGAGGGACCGACCACTGAGACCCCCACCAATCATGAGAATAGGGATAGCCGTGACCACTTTGTTAATGCCGCAGATGTGTGACCCCCACTATGGGTCCTCGCTCTCTCCGTCAGTTCTGCAGCAGTGACTGGATCAGTGGTCGTACATGTTCTACAGCTGCCTTCACACAAGGATCTCTGAGACCCTGCTCTTGTGGATGTGGATGTGTTCTGTATAGGAGGAGGGTGGGCACTTAGGATCACTCCTTATGGTGGGTCCGGAATCCCAGTCCGCTATGGCTGCTATGTAACTATTATAAAGCCAGTGCTCCAGAAAAGGGTAAATGACCGTGCATGAAGGTGCTCCAGGCCTGAGGAGCAGGATGTATACAGAGAGCTGGCGAAAAACTCTTACGGGAGCTGCAAATAGATGTGCCATAGAATATTAAGAAGCTTTACACATGGAGACAGATTCAGAACTGGAGCCAATGTGGCGCAGACATTATGACCAGGGGCGTAGCTAAAGGCTCATGGGCCCTGGTGCAAGAGTTCAGATTGGGGCCCCCGCCCCCTTCACTCAGCGCTGGTGCACCTAGCTTTTCTGCTGCCCAACGCAAATATTGAAATGCCCTCCCCCCCTTTCCCTCCAGTCCTACTGTTAAAGGGGTTGTCCTCTTTTTACTACTGATGACCTATCCTCAGAATAGGTCATCAATATCAGATCGGACTCCGATCGGAACTCCAATGATGGGGGGTCGGTCATTTTAATTAGGAGGGGGGGGGGAGAGGGGGGGCCGGGCCGCCCTGGCCACCAATGTCTTAAATACAAGGGAGGGAGGGGGGCCGCACTGGCCACCAATGAGTTAAATACAGGGGGGGGGGGTCTGCAGGGGGCAGTCATGTACACAGTTCTTTTAGTATATTCTAACCTGAAGCTGAAGCGTCCCCATCACTATGGGAACGCCTCTGTGTTAGAATATACTGTCGGATATGAGTTTTCACAATCTAACTCAAATCCGATGGTATATTCTAACATAGAGGCGTTCCCATGGTGATGGGGACGCTTCAAGTTAAAATATACCATCGGATTGGAGAAAACTCCGATCCGATGGTATAATAGGGACTCCTGACTTTACATTGAAAGTCAATGGGGGACGGATCCGTTTGCAATTGCACCATATTGTGTCAACGTCAAACGGATCCGTCCCCATTGACATTGTAAGTCAGGACGGATCCATTTGTCTCCGCATGGCCGGGCGGACACCAAAACGACTTTTTTTTCATGTCCGTGGATCCTCCAAAAATCAAGGAAGACCCAGGGACGAAAAAACGGTTACGGATCACGGACCTACGGACCCCGTTTTTGCGGACCTTAAAAAAAACGGTCGTGTGCATGAGGCCTAACACAGTATACAGTACAGACCAAAAGTTTGGACACACCTTCTCATTGAAAGAGTTTTCTTTATTTTCATGACTATGAAGGCATCAAAACGATGAATTAACACATGTGGAATTATATACATAACAAACAAGTGTGAAACAACTGGAAATATGTCATATTCTAGGTTCTTCAAAGTAGCCACCTTTTGCTTTGATTACTGCTTTGCACACTCTTGGCATTCTCTTGATGAGCTTCAAGAGGTAGTCCCCTGAAATGGTCTTCCAACAGTCTTGAAGGAGTTCCCAGAGATGCTTAGCACTTGTTGGCCCTTTTGCCTTCACTCTGCGGTCCAGCTCACCCCAAACCATCTCGATTGGGTTCAGGTCCGGTGACTGTGGAGGCCAGGTCATCTGGCGCAGCAACCCATCACTCTCCTTCATGGTCAAATAGCCCTTACTTTCAAAGTTTTCCCAATTTTTCGGCTGACTGACTGACCTTCATTTCTTAAAGTAATGATGGTCACTCGTTTTTCTTTAATTAGCTGCTTTTTTCTTGCCATAATACAATTTCTAACAGTCTATTCAGTAGGACTATCAGCTGTGTATCCACCTGACTTCTCCTCAACGCCACTGATGGTCCCAACCCCATTTATAAGGCAAGAAATCCCACTTATTAAACCTGACAGGGCACACCTGTGAAGTGAAGACCATTTCAGGGGACTACCTCTTGAAGCTGATCAAGAGAATGCCAAGAGTGTGCAAAGCAGCAATCAAAGCAAAAGGTGGCTACTTTGAAGAACCTAGAATATGACATATTTTCAGTTGTTTCACACTTGTTTGTTATGTATATAATTCCACATGTGTTAATTCATAGTTTTGATGCCTTCATAGTCATGAAAATAAAGAAAACTCTTTGAATGAGAAGGTGTGTCCAAACTTTTGGTCTGTACTGTATATAGTAGATCTGTATACTGGTCCCTGTGTTGTGTATGTAGCAGAGCTGTGTAGGGTCCCTGCTTGGTGTATGTAGCAGAGCTGTGTAGGGTCCCTGCACGGTATATAGTAGAGCTGTGTAGGGACCCTGCATGGTGTATGTACAGAGCTGTGTAGCTTCCCTGCATGGTGTATGTAGCAGTGCTGTGTAGGGACCCTGCATGGTGTATGTACAGAGCTGTGTAGCTTCCCTGCATGGTGTATGTAACAGAGCTGTGTAGGGTCCCTGCATGGTGTATGTAGCAGAGCTGTGTAGGGTCCCTGCATGGTGTATGTAGCAGAGCTGTGTAGCTTCCCTGCATGGTGTATGTAGCAGTGCTGTGTAGGGTCCCTGCATGGTGTATGTAGCATTGCTGTGTAGGGTCCCTGCATGGTGTATGTAACAGAGCTGTGTAGGGTCCCTGCATGGTGTATGTAGCAGAGCTGTGTAGGGTCCCTGTGTTGTGTATGTAGCAGAGCTGTGTAGGGTCCCTGCATGGTGTATGTAGCAGAGCTGTGTAGCTTCCCTGCATGGTGTATGCAGCAGTGCTGTGTAGGGTCCCTGCATGGTGTATGTAGCAGAGCTGTGTAGGGTCCCTGTGTTGTGTATGTAGCAGAGCTGTGTAGGGTCCCTGAGTTGTGCATGTAGCAGAGCTGTGTAGGGTCCCTGGTCATGTGATACAAGTCCAGGCGGTTCAGAGTTGTGTTCATTGAGTGCAATTGTCTCGCTGTTCCCATTCACTGACAGCAGGAAGAGATTTTGATAAGAGGTGAGCCTTTGAAAAGCAAGTGAGGGGTCACACCTGTGTATCCCAGCCTCAGCGATGTATACGGTATATTCACAGGACGGATTGGTCGGTCTGAGGGGTCACACCTGTGTATCCCAGCCTCAGCGGTGTATACGGTATATTCACAGGACGGATTGGTCGGTCTGAGGGGTCACACCTGTGTATCCCAGCCTCCGCGGATGTATACGGTATATTCACAGGACGGATTGGTCGGTCTGAGGGGTCACACCTGTGTATCCCAGCCTCAGCGATGTATACGGTATATTCACAGGACGGATTGGTCGGTCTGAGGGGTCACACCTGTGTATCCCAGCCTCAGCGATGTATACGGTATATTCACAGGACGGATTGGTCGGTCTGAGGGGTCACACCTGTGTATCCCAGCCTCAGCGGTGTATACGGTATATTCACAGGACGGATTGGTCGGTCTGAGGGGTCACACCTGTGTATCCCAGCCTCAGCGATGTATACGGTATATTCACAGGACGGATTGGTCGGTCTGAGGGGTCACACCTGTGTATCCCAGCCTCAGCGGTGTATACGGTATATTCACAGGACGGATTGGTCGGTCTGAGGGGTCACACCTGTGTATCCCAGCCTCAGCGGTGTATACGGTATATTCACAGGACGGATTGGTCGGTCTGAGGGGTCACACCTGTGTATCCCAGCCTCAGCGATGTATACGGTATATTCACAGGACGGATTGGTCGGTCTGAGGGGTCACACCTGTGTATCCCAGCCTCAGCGATGTATACGGTATATTCACAGGACGGATTGGTCGGTCTGAGGGGTCACACCTGTGTATCCCAGCCTCAGCGGTGTATACGGTATATTCACAGCACGGATTGGTCGGTCTGAGGGGTCACACCTGTGTATCCCAGCCTCAGCGATGTATACGGTATATTCACAGGACGGATTGGTCGGTCTGAGGGGTCACACCTGTGTATCCCAGCCTCAGTGATGTATACGGTATATTCACAGGACGGATTGGTCGGTCTGAGGGGTCACACCTGTGTATCCCAGCCTCAGCCATGTATACGGTATATTCACAGGACGGATTGGTCGGTCTGAGGGGTCACACCTGTGTATCCCAGCCTCAGCGATGTATACGGTATATTCACAGGACGGATTGGTCTGTCTGAGGGGTCACACCTGTGTATCCCAGCCTCAGCGATGTATACGGTATATTCACAGGACGGATTGGTCGGTCTGAGGGGTCACACCTGTGTATCCCAGCCTCAGTGATGTATACGGTATATTCACAGGACGGATTGGTCGGTCTGAGGGGTCACACCTGTGTATCCCAGCCTCAGCGGTGTATACGGTATATTCACAGGACGGATTGGTCGGTCTGAGGGGTCACACCTGTGTATCCCAGCCTCAGCGATGTATACGGTATATTCACAGGACGGATTGGTCGGTCTGAGGGGTCACACCTGTGTATCCCAGCCTCGGCGATGTATACGGTATATTCACAGGACGGATTGGTCGGTCTGAGGGGTCACACCTGTGTATCCCAGCCTCAGCGGTGTATACGGTATATTCACAGGACGGATTGG
Source organism: Bufo bufo (assembly GCF_905171765.1). NCBI lineage: Eukaryota > Metazoa > Chordata > Amphibia > Anura > Bufonidae > Bufo > Bufo bufo. The sequence continues at coordinate 5,745,631 of NC_053389.1, read as the reverse complement.
TCGGTCTGAGGGGTCACACCTGTGTATCCCAGCCTCAGCCGTGTATACGGTATATTCACAGGACGGATTGGTCGGTCTGAGGGGTCACACCTGTGTATCCCAGCCTCAGCGATGTATACGGTATATTCACAGGACAGATTGGTCGGTCTGAGGGGTCACACCTGTGTATCCCAGCCTCAGTGATGTATACGGTATATTCACAGGACGGATTGGTCGGTCTGAGGGGTCACACCTGTGTATCCCAGCCTCAGCGATGTATACGGTATATTCACAGGACGGATTGGTCGGTCTGAGGGGTCACACCTGTGTATCCCAGCCTCAGCGATGTATACGGTATATTCACAGGACGGATTGGTCGGTCTGAGGGGTCACACCTGTGTATCCCAGCCTCAGCGATGTATACGGTATATTCACAGGACGGATTGGTCGGTCTGAGGGGTCACACCTGTGTATCCCAGCCTCAGCCATGTATACAGTATATTCACAGGACGGATTGGTCGGTCTGAGGGGTCACACCTGTGTATCCGAGCCTCAGCGGATGTATACGGTATATTCACAGGACGGATTGGTCGGTCTGAGGGGTCACACCTGTGTATCCCAGCCTCAGCGATGTATACGGTATATTCACAGGACGGATTGGTCGGTCTGAGGGGTCACACCTGTGTATCCCAGCCTCAGCCGTGTATACGGTATATTCACAGGACGGATTGGTCGGTCTGAGGGGTCACACCTGTGTATCCCAGCCTCAGCGATGTATACGGTATATTCACAGGACGGATTGGTCGGTCTGAAGGGTCACACCTGTGTATCCCAGCCTCAGCGATGTATACAGTATATTCACAGGACGGATTGGTCGGTCTGAGGGGTCACACCTGTGTATCCGAGCCTCAGCGGATGTATACGGTATATTCACAGGACGGATTGGTCGGTCTGAGGGGTCACACCTGTGTATCCCAGCCTCAGCGATGTATACGGTATATTCACAGGACGGATTGGTCGGTCTGAGGGGTCACACCTGTGTATCCCAGCCTCATCGATGTATACGGTATATTCACAGGACGGATTGGTCTGTCTGAGGGGTCACACCTGTGTATCCCAGCCTCAGCGATGTATACGGTATATTCACAGGACGGATTGGCCGGTCTGAGGGGTCACACCTGTGTATCCCAGCCTCAGCGATGTATACGGTATATTCACAGGACGGATTGGTCGGTCTGAGGGGTCACACCTGTGTATCCCAGCCTCAGCGATGTATACGGTATATTCACAGGACGGATTGGTCGGTCTGAGGGGTCACACCTGTGTATCCCAGCCTCAGCGATGTATACGGTATATTCACAGGACGGATTGGCCGGTCTGAGGGGTCACACCTGTGTATCCCAGCCTCAGCGGTGTATACGGTATATTCACAGGACTGATTGGTCGGTCTGAGGGGTCACACCTGTGTATCCCAGCCTCAGCGGTGTATACAGTATATTCACAGGACGGATTGGTCGGTCTGAGGGGTCACACCTGTGTATCCCAGCCTCAGCGGTGTATACGGTATATTCACAGGACGGATTGGTCGGTCTGAGGGGTCACACCTGTGTATCCCAGCCTCAGCGATGTATACGGTATATTCACAGGACGGATTGGTCGGTCTGAGGGGTCACACCTGTGTATCCCAGCCTCAGCGATGTATACGGTATATTCACAGGACGGATTGGTCGGTCTGAGGGGTCACACCTGTGTATCCCAGCCTCAGCGATGTATACGGTATATTCACAGGACGGATTGGTCGATCTGAGGGGTCACACCTGTGTATCCCAGCCTCAGCGATGTATACGGTATATTCACAGGACGGATTGGTCGGTCTGAGGGGTCACACCTGTGTATCCCAGCCTCAGCGATGTATACGGTATATTCACAGGACGGATTGGTCGGTCTGAGGGGTCACACCTGTGTATCCCAGCCTCACCGATGTATACGGTATATTCACAGGACAGATTGGTCGGTCTGAGGGGTCACACCTGTGTATCCCAGCCTCAGCGATGTATACGGTATATTCACAGGACGGATTGGTCGGTCTGAGGGGTCACACCTGTGTATCCCAGCCTCACCGATGTATACGGTATATTCACAGGACGGATTGGTCGGTCTGAGGGGTCACACCTGTGTATCCCAGCCTCAGCGGTGTATACGGTATATTCACAGGACGGATTGGTCGGTCTGAGGGGTCACACCTGTGTATCCCAGCCTCAGCGGTGTATACGGTATATTCACAGGACGGATTGGTCGGTCTGAGGGGTCACACCTGTGTATCCCAGCCTCAGCGATGTATACGGTATATTCACAGGACGGATTGGTCGGTCTGAGGGGTCACACCTGTGTATCCCAGCCTCAGCGGTGTATACGGTATATTCACAGGACGGATTGGTCGGTCTGAGGGGGTCACACCTGTGTATCCCAGCCTCAGCGATGTATACGGTATATTCACAGGACGGATTGGTCGGTCTGAGGGGTCACACCTGTGTATCCCAGCCTCAGCGGTGTATACGGTATATTCACAGGACGGATTGGTCGGTCTGAGGGGTCACACCTGTGTATCCCAGCCTCAGCGGTGTATACGGTATATTCACAGGACGGATTGGTCGGTCTGAGGGGTCACACCTGTGTATCCCAGCCTCAGCGGTGTATACGGTATATTCACAGGACGGATTGGTCGGTCTGAGAGGTCACACCTGTGTATCCGAGCCTCAGCGGTGTATACGGTATATTCACAGGACGGATTGGTCGGTCTGAGGGGTCACACCTGTGTATCCCAGCCTCAGCCGTGTATACGGTATATTCACAGGACGGATTGGTCGGTCTGAGGGGTCACACCTGTGTATCCCAGCCTCAGCGATGTATACGGTATATTCACAGGACGGATTGGTCGGTCTGAGGGGTCACACCTGTGTATCCCAGCCTCAGCGGATGTATACGGTATATTCACAGGACGGATTGGTCGGTCTGAGGTGTCACACCTGTGTATCTCAGCCTCAGCGGTGTATACGGTATATTCACAGGACGGATTGGTCGGTCTGAGGGGTCACACCTGTGTATCCCAGCCTCAGCCATGTATACGGTATATTCACAGGACGGATTGGTCGGTCTGAGGGGTCACACCTGTGTATCCCAGCCTCAGCGATGTATACAGTATATTCACAGGACGGATTGGTCGGTCTGAGGGGTCACACCTGTGTATCCCAGCCTCAGCGATGTATACGGTATATTCACAGGACGGATTGGTCGGTCTGAGGGGTCACACCTGTGTATCCCAGCCTCAGCGGTGTATACGGTATATTCACAGGACGGATTGGTCGGTCTGAGGGGTCACACCTGTGTATCCCAGCCTCAGCGGTGTATACGGTATATTCACAGGACGGATTGGTCGGTCTGAGGGGTCACACCTGTGTATCCCAGCCTCAGCGATGTATACGGTATATTCACAGGACGGATTGGTCGGTCTGAGGGGTCACACCTGTGTATCCCAGCCTCAGCGATGTATACGGTATATTCACAGGACGGATTGGTCGGTCTGAGGGGTCACACCTGTGTATCCCAGCCTCAGCGATGTATACGGTATATTCACAGGACGGATTGGTCGGTCTGAGGGGGTCACACCTGTGTATCCCAGCCTCAGCGGTGTATACGGTATATTCACAGGACAGATTGGTCGGTCTGAGGGGTCACACCTGTGTATCCCAGCCTCAGCGATGTATACGGTATATTCACAGGACGGATTGGTCGGTCTGAGGGGTCACACCTGTGTATCCCAGCCTCAGTGATGTATACGGTATATTCACAGGACGGATTGGTCGGTCTGAGGGGTCACACCTGTGTATCCCAGCCTCAGCGATGTATACGGTATATTCACAGGACGGATTGGTCGGTCTGAGGGGTCACACCTGTGTATCCCAGCCTCAGCCATGTATACGGTATATTCACAGGACGGATTGGTCGGTCTGAGGGGTCACACCTGTGTATCCCAGCCTCAGCGATGTATACGGTATATTCACAGGACGGATTGGTCGGTCTGAGGGGGTCACACCTGTGTATCCCAGCCTCAGCGGTGTATACGGTATATTCACAGGACAGATTGGTCGGTCTGAGGGGTCACACCTGTGTATCCCAGCCTCAGCGATGTATACGGTATATTCACAGGACGGATTGGTCGGTCTGAGGGGTCACACCTGTGTATCCCAGCCTCACCGATGTATACGGTATATTCACAGGACAGATTGGTCGGTCTGAGGGGTCACACCTGTGTATCCCAGCCTCAGCGATGTATACGGTATATTCACAGGACGGATTGGTCGGTCTGAGGGGTCACACCTGTGTATCCCAGCCTCAGCGGTGTATACAGTATATTCACAGGACGGATTGGTCGGTCTGAGGGGTCACACCTGTGTATCCCAGCCTCAGCGGTGTATACGGTATATTCACAGGACGGATTGGTCGGTCTGAGGGGTCACACCTGTGTATCCCAGCCTCAGCGGTGTATACGGTATATTCACAGGACGGATTGGTCGGTCTGAGGGGTCACACCTGTGTATCCCAGCCTCAGCGATGTATACGGTATATTCACAGGACGGATTGGTCGGTCTGAGGGGTCACACCTGTGTATCCCAGCCTCAGCGATGTATACGGTATATTCACAGGACGGATTGGTCGGTCTGAGGGGTCACACCTGTGTATCCCAGCCTCAGTGATGTATACGGTATATTCACAGGACGGATTGGTCGGTCTGAGGGGTCACACCTGTGTATCCCAGCCTCAGCCGTGTATACGGTATATTCACAGGACAGATTGGTCGGTCTGAGGGGTCACACCTGTGTATCCCAGCCTCAGCGATGTATACGGTATATTCACAGGACGGATTGGTCTGTCTGAGGGGTCACACCTGTGTATCCCAGCCTCAGCGGTGTATACGGTATATTCACAGGACGGATTGGTCGGTCTGAGGGGTCACACCTGTGTATCCCAGCCTCAGCCGTGTATACGGTATATTCACAGGACGGATTGGTCGGTCTGAGGGGTCACACCTGTGTATCCCAGCCTCAGCGATGTATACGGTATATTCACAGGACGGATTGGTCGGTCTGAGGGGTCACACCTGTGTATCCCAGCCTCAGCGGTGTATACGGTATATTCACAGGACGGATTGGTCGGTCTGAGGGGGTCACACCTGTGTATCCCAGCCTCAGCGATGTATACGGTATATTCACAGGACGGATTGGTCGGTCTGAGGTGTCACACCTGTGTATCCCAGCCTCAGCGGTGTATACGGTATATTCACAGGACGGATTGGTCGGTCTGAGGGGTCACACCTGTGTATCCCAGCCTCAGCGATGTATACGGTATATTCACAGGACGGATTGGTCGGTCTGAGGGGTCACACCTGTGTATCCCAGCCTCAGCGGTGTATACGGTATATTCACAGGACGGATTGGTCGGTCTGAGGGGTCACACCTGTGTATCCCAGCCTCAGCGATGTATACGGTATATTCACAGGACGGATTGGTCGGTCTGAGGGGTCACACCTGTGTATCCCAGCCTCAGCCGTGTATACGGTATATTCACAGGACGGATTGGTCGGTCTGAGGGGTCACACCTGTGTATCCCAGCCTCAGCGATGTATACGGTATATTCACAGGACGGATTGGTCGGTCTGAGGGGTCACACCTGTGTATCCCAGCCTCAGCGATGTATACGGTATATTCACAGGACGGATTGGTCGGTCTGAGGGGTCACACCTGTGTATCCCAGCCTCAGCGATGTATACGGTATATTCACAGGACGGATTGGTCGGTCTGAGGGGTCACACCTGTGTATCCCAGCCTCAGCGATGTATACGGTATATTCACAGGACGGATTGGTCGGTCTGAGGGGTCACACCTGTGTATCCCAGCCTGAGCGATGTATACGGTATATTCACAGGACGGATTGGTCGGTCTGAGGGGTCACACCTGTGTATCCCAGCCTCAGCGATGTATACGGTATATTCACAGGACGGATTGGTCGGTCTGAGGGGTCACACCTGTGTATCCCAGCCTCAGCGATGTATACGGTATATTCACAGGACGGATTGGTCGGTCTGAGGGGTCACACCTGTGTATCCCAGCCTCAGCGGTGTATACGGTATATTCACAGGACGGATTGGTCTGTCTGAGGGGTCACACCTGTGTATCCCAGCCTCAGCGGTGTATACGGTATATTCACAGGACGGATTGGTCGGTCTGAGGGGTCACACCTGTGTATCCCAGCCTCAGCGATGTATACGGTATATTCACAGGACGGATTGGTTGGTCTGAGGGGTCACACCTGTGTATCCCAGCCTCAGCGATGTATACGGTATATTCACAGGACGGATTGGTCGGTCTGAGGGGTCACACCTGTGTATCCCAGCCTCAGCGATGTATACGGTATATTCACAGGACGGATTGGTCTGTCTGAGGGGTCACACCTGTGTATCCCAGCCTCAGCGGTGTATACGGTATATTCACAGTACGGATTGGTCTGTCTGAGGGGTCACACCTGTGTATCCCAGCCTCAGCGATGTATACGGTATATTCACAGGACGGATTGGTCGGTCTGAGGGGTCACACCTGTGTATCCCAGCCTCAGTGATGTATACGGTATATTCACAGGACGGATTGGTCGGTCTGAGGGGTCACACCTGTGTATCCCAGCCTCAGCGGTGTATACGGTATATTCACAGTACGGATTGGTCGGTCTGAGGGGTCACACCTGTGTATCCCAGCCTCAGCGATGTATACGGTATATTCACAGGACGGATTGGTCGGTCTGAGGGGTCACACCTGTGTATCCCAGCCTCAGCGGTGTATACGGTATATTCACAGGACGGATTGGTCGGTCTGAGGGGTCACACCTGTGTATCCCAGCCTCAGCGATGTATACGGTATATTCACAGGACGGATTGGTCGGTCTGAGGGGTCACACCTGTGTATCCCAGCCTCAGCAGTGTATACGGTATATTCACAGGACGGATTGGTCGGTCTGAGGGGTCACACCTGTGTATCCCAGCCTCAGCCATGTATACGGTATATTCACAGGACGGATTGGTCGGTCTGAGGGGTCACACCTGTGTATCCCAGCCTCAGCGATGTATACGGTATATTCACAGGACGGATTGGTCGGTCTGAGGGGTCACACCTGTGTATCCCAGCCTCAGCGGTGTATACGGTATATTCACAGGACGGATTGGTCGGTCTGAGGGGTCACACCTGTGTATCCCAGCCTCAGCGGTGTATACGGTATATTCACAGGACGGATTGGTCGGTCTGAGGGGTCACACCTGTGTATCCCAGCCTCAGCGATGTATACGGTATATTCACAGGACGGATTGGTCTGTCTGAGGGGTCACACCTGTGTATCCCAGCCTCAGCGATGTATACGGTATATTCACAGGACGGATTGGTCGGTCTGAGGGGTCACACCTGTGTATCCCAGCCTCAGCGATGTATACGGTATATTCACAGGACGGATTGGTCTGTCTGAGGGGTCACACCTGTGTATCCCAGCCTCAGCGGTGTATACGGTATATTCACAGGACGGATTGGACGGTCTGAGGGGTCACACCTGTGTATCCCAGCCTCAGCGGTGTATACGGTATATTCACAGGACGGATTGGTCGGTCTGAGGGGTCACACCTGTGTATCCCAGCCTCAGCCATGTATACGGTATATTCACAGGACGGATTGGTCGGTCTGAGGGGTCACACCTGTGTATCCCAGCCTCAGCGATGTATACGGTATATTCACAGGACGGATTGGTCGGTCTGAGGGGTCACACCTGTGTATCCCAGCCTCAGCGGTGTATACGGTATATTCACAGGACGGATTGGTCGGTCTGAGGGGTCACACCTGTGTATCCCAGCCTCAGCGGTGTATACGGTATATTCACAGGACGGATTGGTCGGTCTGAGGGGTCACACCTGTGTATCCCAGCCTCAGCGGTGTATACGGTATATTCACAGGACGGATTGGTCGGTCTGAGGGGTCACACCTGTGTATCCCAGCCTCAGCGATGAATACGGTATATTCACAGGACGGATTGGTCGGTCTGAGGGGTCACACCTGTGTATCCCAGCCTCAGCCATGTATACGGTATATTCACAGGACGGATTGGTCGGTCTGAGGGGTCACACCTGTGTATCCCAGCCTCAGCCATGTATACGGTATATTCACAGGACGGATTGGTCGGTCTGAGGGGTCACACCTGTGTATCCCAGCCTCAGCGATGTATACGGTATATTCACAGGACGGATTGGTCGGTCTGAGGGGTCACACCTGTGTATCCCAGCCTCAGCGATGTATACGGTATATTCACAGAATGGATTGGTCGGTCTGAGGGGTCACACCTGTGTATCCCAGCCTCAGCGATGTATACGGTATATGCACAGGACGGATTGGTCGGTCTGAGGGGTCACACCTGTGTATCCCAGCCTCAGCGATGTATACGGTATATTCACAGGACGGATTGGTCGGTCTGAGGGGTCACACCTGTGTATCCCAGCCTCAGCGATGTATACGGTATATTCACAGGACGGATTGGTCGGTCTGAGGGGTCACACCTGTGTATCCCAGCCTCAGCGATGTATACGGTATATTCACAGGACGGATTGGTCGGTCTGAGGGGTCACACCTGTGTATCCCAGCCTCAGCGATGTATACGGTATATTCACAGGACGGATTGGTCTGTCTGAGGGGTCACACCTGTGTATCCCAGCCTCAGCGATGTATACGGTATATTCACAGGACGGATTGGTCGGTCTGAGGGGTCACACCTGTGTATCACAGCCTCAGCGGTGTATACGGTATATTCACAGGACGGATTGGTTGGTCTGAGGGGTCACACCTGTGTATCCCAGCCTCCGCGATGTATACGGTATATTCACAGGACGGATTGGTCGGTCTGAGGGGTCACACCTGTGTATCCCAGCCTCAGCGGTGTATACGGTATATTCACAGGACGGATTGGTCGGTCTGAGGGGTCACACCTGTGTATCCCAGCCTCAGCGATGTATACGGTATATTCACAGGACGGATTGGTCGGTCTGAGAGGTCACACCTGTGTATCCGAGCCTCAGCGATGTATACGGTATATTCACAGGACAGATTGGTCGGTCTGAGGGGTCACACCTGTGTATCCCAGCCTCAGCGGTGTATACGGTATATTCACAGGACGGATTGGTCGGTCTGAGGGGTCACACCTGTGTATCCCAGCCTCAGCGATGTATACGGTATATTCACAGGACGGATTGGTCGGTCTGAGAGGTCACACCTGTGTATCCGAGCCTCAGCGATGTATACGGTATATTCACAGGACAGATTGGTCGGTCTGAGGGGTCACACCTGTGTATCCCAGCCTCAGCGATGTATACGGTATATTCACAGGACGGATTGGTCAGTCTGAGGGGTCACACCTGTGTATCCCAGCCTCAGCGATGTATACGGTATATTCACAGGACGGATTGGTCGGTCTGAGGGGTCACACCTGTGTATCCCAGCCTCAGCGGTGTATACGGTATATTCACAGGACGGATTGGTCGGTCTGAGGGGTCACACCTGTGTATCCCAGCCTCAGCGGTGTATACGGTATCTTCACAGGACGGATTGGTCGGTCTGAGGGGTCACACCTGTGTATCCCAGCCTCAGCGGTGTATACGGTATATTCACAGGACGGATTGGTCGGTCTGAGGGGTCACACCTGTGTATCCCAGCCTCAGCGATGTATACAGTATATTCACAGGACGGATTGGTCGGTCTGAGGGGTCACACCTGTGTATCCCAGCCTCAGCGGTGTATACGGTATATTCACAGGACGGATTGGTCGGTCTGAGGGGTCACACCTGTGTATCCCAGCCTCAGCGATGTATACTGTATATTCACAGGACGGATTGGTCGGTCTGAGGGGTCACACCTGTGTATCCCAGCCTCAGCGATGTATACGGTATATTCACAGGACGGATTGGTCGGTCTGAGGGGTCACACCTGTGTATCCCAGCCTCAGCGATGTATACGGTATATTCACAGGACGGATTGGTCTGTCTGAGGGGTCACACCTGTGTATCCCAGCCTCAGCGGTGTATACGGTATATTCACAGGACGGATTGGTCGGTCTGAGGGGTCACACCTGTGTATCCCAGCCTCAGCAGTGTATACGGTATATTCACAGGACGGATTGGTCGGTCTGAGGGGTCACACCTGTGTATCCCAGCCTCAGCGGTGTATACGGTATATTCACAGGACGGATTGGTCGGTCTGAGGGGTCACACCTGTGTATCCCAGCCTCAGCGATGTATACGGTATATTCACAGGACGGATTGGTCGGTCTGAGGGGTCACACCTGTGTATCCCAGCCTCAGCGATGTATACAGTATATTCACAGGACGGATTGGTCGGTCTGAGGGGTCACACCTGTGTATCCCAGCCTCAGCGATGTATACGGTATATTCACAGGACGGATTGGTCGGTCTGAGGGGTCACACCTGTGTATCCCAGCCTCAGCGATGTATACGGTATATTCACAGGACGGATTGGTCGGTCTGAGGGGTCACACCTGTGTATCCCAGCCTCAGCGATGTATACGGTATATTCACAGGACGGATTGGTCTGTCTGAGGGGTCACACCTGTGTATCCCAGCCTCAGCGATGTATACGGTATATTCACAGGACGGATTGGTCGGTCTGAGGGGTCACACCTGTGTATCCCAGCCTCAGCGATGTATACGGTATATTCACAGGACGGATTGGTCGGTCTGAGGGGTCACACCTGTGTATCCCAGCCTCAGCGATGTATACAGTATATTCACAGGACGGATTGGTCGGTCTGAGGGGTCACACCTGTGTATCCCAGCCTCAGCGATGTATACGGTATATTCACAGGACGGATTGGTCGGTCTGAGGGGTCACACCTGTGTATCCCAGCCTCAGCGATGTATACGGTATATTCACAGGACGGATTGGTCGGTCTGAGGGGTCACACCTGTGTATCCCAGCCTCAGCGATGTATACAGTATATTCACAGGACGGATTGGTCGGTCTGAGGGGTCACACCTGTGTATCCCAGCCTCAGCGGTGTATACGGTATATTCACAGGACGGATTGGTCGGTCTGAGGGGTCACACCTGTGTATCCCAGCCTCAGCGATGTATACGGTATATTCACAGGACGGATTGGTCGGTCTGAGGGGTCACACCTGTGTATCCCAGCCTCAGCGATGTATACGGTATATTCACAGGACGGATTGGTCGGTCTGAGGGGTCACACCTGTGTATCCCAGCCTCAGCGATGTATACGGTATATTCACAGGACGGATTGGTCGGTCTGAGGGGTCACACCTGTGTATCCCAGCCTCAGCGGATGTATACGGTATATTCACAGGACGGATTGGTCGGTCTGAGGGGTCACACCTGTGTATCCCAGCCTCAGCGGTGTATACGGTATATTCACAGGACGGATTGGTCGGTCTGAGGGGTCACACCTGTGTATCCCAGCCTCAGCCATGTATACGGTATATTCACAGGACGGATTGGTCGGTCTGAGGGGTCACACCTGTGTATCCCAGCCTCAGCGGTGTATACGATATATTCACAGGACGGATTGGTCGGTCTGAGGGGTCACACCTGTGTATCCCAGCCTCAGCGATGTATACGGTATATTCACAGGACGGATTGGCCGGTCTGAGGGGTCACACCTGTGTATCCCAGCCTCAGCGATGTATACAGTATATTCACAGGACGGATTGGTCGGTCTGAGGGGTCACACCTGTGTATCCCAGCCTCAGCGGTGTATACGGTATATTCACAGGACAGATTGGTCGGTCTGAGGGGTCACACCTGTGTATCCCAGCCTCAGCGGTGTATACGGTATATTCACAGGACGGATTGGTCGGTCTGAGGGGTCACACCTGTGTATCCCAGCCTCAGCGATGTATACGGTATATTCACAGGACGGATTGGTCGGTCTGAGGGGTCACACCTGTGTATCCCAGCCTCAGCGATGTATACGGTATATTCACAGGACGGATTGGTCGGTCTGAAGGGTCACACCTGTGTATCCCAGCCTCAGTGATGTATACGGTATATTCACAGGACGGATTGGTCGGTCTGAGGGGTCACACCTGTGTATCCCAGCCTCAGCGATGTATACGGTATATTCACAGGACGGATTGGTCGGTCTGAGGGGTCACACCTGTGTATCCCAGCCTCAGCGGTGTATACAGTATATTCACAGGACGGATTGGTCGGTCTGAGGGGTCACACCTGTGTATCCCAGCCTCAGCGATGTATACGGTATATTCACAGGACAGATTGGTCGGTCTGAGGGGTCACACCTGTGTATCCCAGCCTCAGCGATGTATACGGTATATTCACAGGACGGATTGGTCGGTCTGAGGGGTCACACCTGTGTATCCCAGCCTCAGCGATGTATACGGTATATTCACAGGACGGATTGGTCGGTCTGAGGGGTCACACCTGTGTATCCCAGCCTCAGCGGTGTATACGGTATATTCACAGGACGGATTGGTCGGTCTGAGGGGTCACACCTGTGTATCCCAGCCTCAGCGATGTATACGGTATATTCACAGGACGGATTGGTCTGTCTGAGGGGTCACACCTGTGTATCCCAGCCTCAGCGATGTATACGGTATATTCACAGGACGGATTGGTCGGTCTGAGGGGTCACACCTGTGTATCCCAGCCTCAGCGGTGTATACGGTATATTCACAGGACGGATTGGTCGGTCTGAGGGGGTCACACCTGTGTATCCCAGCCTCAGCGATGTATACGGTATATTCACAGGACGGATTGGTCGGTCTGAGGGGTCACACCTGTGTATCCCAGCCTCAGCGATGTATACGGTATATTCACAGGACGGATTGGTCGGTCTGAGGGGTCACACCTGTGTATCCCAGCCTCAGCGATGTATACAGTATATTCACAGGACGGATTGGTCGGTCTGAGGGGTCACACCTGTGTATCCCAGCCTCAGCGATGTATACGGTATATTCACAGGACGGATTGGTCGGTCTGAGGGGTCACACCTGTGTATCCCAGCCTCAGCGATGTATACGGTATATTCACAGGACGGATTGGTCGGTCTGAGGGGTCACACCTGTGTATCCCAGCCTCAGCGGATGTATACGGTATATTCACAGGACGGATTGGTCGGTCTGAGGGGTCACACCTGTGTATCCCAGCCTCAGCGGTGTATACGGTATATTCACAGGACGGATTGGTCTGTCTGAGGGGTCACACCTGTGTATCCCAGCCTCAGCGATGTATACGGTATATTCACAGGACGGATTGGTCGGTCTGAGGGGTCACACCTGTGTATCCGAGCCTCAGAGGTGTATACGGTATATTCACAGGACGGATTGGTCGGTCTGAGGGGTCACACCTGTGTATCCCAGCCTCAGCGGATGTATACCGTATATTCACAGGACGGATTGGTCGGTCTGAGGGGTCACACCTGTGTATCCCAGCCTCAGCGATGTATACGGTATATTCACAGGACAGATTGGTCGGTCTGAGGGGTCACACCTGTGTATCCCAGCCTCAGCGATGTATACGGTATATTCACAGGACGGATTGGTCGGTCTGAGGGGTCACACCTGTGTATCCCAGCCTCAGCGGTGTATACGGTATATTCACAGGACGGATTGGTCGGTCTGAGGGGTCACACCTGTGTATCCCAGCCTCAGCGATGTATACGGTATATTCACAGGACGGATTGGTCAGTCTGAGGGGTCACACCTGTGTATCCCAGCCTCAGCGGTGAATACGGTATATTCACAGGACGGATTGGTCGGTCTGAGGGGTCACACCTGTGTATCCCAGCCTCAGCGGTGTATACGGTATATTCACAGGACGGATTGGTCGGTCTGAGGGGTCACACCTGTGTATCCCAGCCTCAGCGGTGTATACGGTATATTCACAGGACGGATTGGTCGGTCTGAGGGGTCACACCTGTGTATCCCAGCCTCAGCGATGTATACGGTATATTCACAGGATGGATTGGTCGGTCTGAGGGGTCACACCTGTGTATCCCAGCCTCAGCGATGTATACGGTATATGCACAGGACGGATTGGTCGGTCTGAGGGGTCACACCTGTGTATCCCAGCCTCAGCGGTGTATACGGTATATTCACAGGACGGATTGGTCGGTCTGAGGGGTCACACCTGTGTATCCCAGCCTCAGCGATGTATACGGTATATTCACAGGACGGATTGGTCGGTCTGAGGGGTCACACCTGTGTATCCCAGCCTCAGCGGTGTATACGGTATATTCACAGGACGGATTGGTCGGTCTGAGGGGTCACACCTGTGTATCCCAGCCTCAGCGATGTATACGGTATATTCACAGGACGGATTGGTCGGTCTGAGGGGTCACACCTGTGTATCCCAGCCTCAGCGGTGTATACGGTATATTCACAGGACGGATTGGTCGGTCTGAGGGGTCACACCTGTGTATCCCAGCCTCAGCCATGTATACGGTATATTCACAGGACGGATTGGTCGGTCTGAGGGGTCACACCTGTGTATCCCAGCCTCAGCGATGTATACGGTATATTCACAGGACGGATTGGTCGGTCTGAGGGGTCACACCTGTGTATCCCAGCCTCAGCGATGTATACGGTATATTCACAGGACGGATTGGTCGGTCTGAGGGGTCACACCTGTGTATCCCAGCCTCAGCCGTGTATACGGTATATTCACAGGACGGATTGGTCGGTCTGAGGGGTCACACCTGTGTATCCCAGCCTCAGCGGTGTATACGGTATATTCACAGGACGGATTGGTCGGTCTGAGGGGTCACACCTGTGTATCCGAGCCTCAGCGGATGTATACGGTATATTCACAGGACGGATTGGTCGGTCTGAGGGGTCACACCTGTGTATCCCAGCCTCAGCGATGTATACGGTATATTCACAGGACGGATTGGTCGGTCTGAGGGGTCACACCTGTGTATCCCAGCCTCAGCCATGTATACGGTATATTCACAGGACGGATTGGTCGGTCTGAGGGGTCACACCTGTGTATCCCAGCCTCAGCGGTGTATACGGTATATTCACAGGACGGATTGGTCGGTCTGAGGGGTCACACCTGTGTATCCCAGCCTCAGCCATGTATACGGTATATTCACAGGACGGATTGGTCGGTCTGAGGGGTCACACCTGTGTATCCCAGCCTCAGCGGTGTATACGGTATATTCACAGGACGGATTGGTCGGTCTGAGGGGTCACACCTGTGTATCCCAGCCTCAGCGGTGTATACGGTATATTCACAGGACGGATTGGTCGGTCTGAGGGGTCACACCTGTGTATCCCAGCCTCAGCGATGTATACTGTATATTCACAGGACGGATTGGTCGGTCTGAGGGGTCACACCTGTGTATCCCAGCCTCAGCGATGTATACGGTATATTCACAGGACGGATTGGTCGGTCTGAGGGGTCACACCTGTGTATCCCAGCCTCAGCGATGTATACGGTATATTCACAGGACGGATTGGTCTGTCTGAGGGGTCACACCTGTGTATCCCAGCCTCAGCGATGTATACGGTATATTCACAGGACGGATTGGTCTGTCTGAGGGGTCACACCTGTGTATCCCAGCCTCAGCGATGTATACGGTATATTCACAGGACGGATTGGTCGGTCTGAGGGGTCACACCTGTGTATCCGAGCCTCAGCCATGTATACGGTATATTCACAGGACGGATTGGTCGGTCTGAGGGGTCACACCTGTGTATCCCAGCCTCAGCGGTGTATACGGTATATTCACAGGACGGATTGGTCGGTCTGAGGGGTCACACCTGTGTATCCCAGCCTCAGCGGTGTATACGGTATATTCACAGGACGGATTGGTCGGTCTGAGGGGTCACACCTGTGTATCCCAGCCTCAGCGATGTATACGGTATATTCACAGGACGGATTGGTCGGTCTGAGGGGTCACACCTGTGTATCCCAGCCTCAGCGATGTATACGGTATATTCACAGGACGGATTGGTCGGTCTGAGGGGTCACACCTGTGTATCCCAGCCTCAGCGATGTATACGGTATATTCACAGGACGGATTGGTCAGTCTGAGGGGTCACACCTGTGTATCCCAGCCTCAGCGGTGTATACGGTATATTCACAGGACGGATTGGTCTGTCTGAGGGGTCACACCTGTGTATCTCAGCCTCAGCGATATATACGGTATATTCACAGGACGGATTGGTCGGTCTGAGGGGTCACACCTGTGTATCCCAGCCTCAGCGATGTATACGGTATATTCACAGGACGGATTGGTCGGTCTGAGGGGTCACACCTGTGTATCCCAGCCTCAGCGATGTATACGGTATATTCACAGGACGGATTGGTCGGTCTGAGGGGTCACACCTGTGTATCCCAGCCTCAGCGATGTATACGGTATATTCACAGGACGGATTGGTCGGTCTGAGGGGTCACACCTGTGTATCCCAGCCTCAGCGATGTATACGGTATATTCACAGGACGGATTGGTCGGTCTGAGGGGTCACACCTGTGTATCCCAGCCTCAGCGATGTATACGGTATATTCACAGGACGGATTGGTCTGTCTGAGGGGTCACACCTGTGTATCCCAGCCTCAGCGATGTATACGGTATATTCACAGGACGGATTGGTCGGTCTGAGGGGTCACACCTGTGTATCCCAGCCTCAGCGGTGTATACGGTATATTCACAGGACGGATTGGTCGGTCTGAGGGGTCACACCTGTGTATCCCAGCCTCAGCGATGTATACGGTATATTCACAGGACGGATTGGTCGGTCTGAGGGGTCACACCTGTGTATCCCAGCCTCAGCGATGTATACGGTATATTCACAGGACGGATTGGTCGGTCTGAGGGGTCACACCTGTGTATCCCAGCCTCAGCGATGTATACGGTATATTCACAGGACGGATTGGTCGGTCTGAGGGGTCACACCTGTGTATCCCAGCCTCAGCGATGTATACGGTATATTCACAGGACGGATTGGTCGGTCTGAGGGGTCACACCTGTGTATCCCAGCCTCAGCGATGTATACGGTATATTCACAGGACGGATTGGTCGGTCTGAGGGGTCACACCTGTGTATCCCAGCCTCAGCGGTGTATACGGTATATTCACAGGACGGATTGGTCGGTCTGAGGGGTCACACCTGTGTATCCCAGCCTCAGCGATGTATACGGTATATTCACAGGACGGATTGGTCGGTCTGAGGGGTCACACCTGTGTATCCCAGCCTCAGCCATGTATACGGTATATTCACAGGACGGATTGGTCGGTCTGAGGGGTCACACCTGTGTATCCCAGCCTCAGCGATGTATACGGTATATTCACAGGACGGATTGGTCGGTCTGAGGGGTCACACCTGTGTATCCCAGCCTCAGCGATGTATACGGTATATTCACAGGACGGATTGGTCGGTCTGAGGGGTCACACCTGTGTATCCCAGCCTCAGCGATGTATACGGTATATTCACAGGACGGATTGGTCGGTCTGAGGGGTCACACCTGTGTATCCCAGCCTCAGCGATGTATACGGTATATTCACAGGACGGATTGGTCGGTCTGAGGGGTCACACCTGTGTATCCCAGCCTCAGCGATGTATACGGTATATTCACAGGACGGATTGGTCGGTCTGAGGGGTCACACCTGTGTATCCCAGCCTCAGCGATGTATACGGTATATTCACAGGACGGATTGGTCGGTCTGAGGGGTCACACCTGTGTATCCCAGCCTCAGCGATGTATACGGTATATTCACAGGACGGATTGGCCGGTCTGAGGGGTCACACCTGTGTATCCCAGCCTCAGCGGTGTATACGGTATATTCACAGGACGGATTGGTCGGTCTGAGGGGTCACACCTGTGTATCCCAGCCTCAGCGGTGTATACGGTATATTCACAGGACGGATTGGTCGGTCTGAGGGGTCACGCCTGTGTATCTCAGCCTCAGCGGTGTATACGGTATATTCACAGGACGGATTGGTCGGTCTGAGGGGGTCACACCTGTGTATCCCAGCCTCAGTGATGTATACGGTATATTCACAGGACGGATTGGTCGGTCTGAGGGGTCACACCTGTGTATCCCAGCCTCAGCGATGTATACGGTATATTCACAGGACGGATTGGTCGGTCTGAGGGGTCACACCTGTGTATCCCAGCCTCAGCGGTGTATACGGTATATTCACAGGACGGATTGGTCGGTCTGAGGGGTCACACCTGTGTATCCCAGCCTCAGTGATGTATACGGTATATTCACAGGACGGATTGGTCTGTCTGAGGGGTCACGCCTGTGTATCTCAGCCTCAGCGGTGTATACGGTATATTCACAGGACGGATTGGTCGGTCTGAGGGGTCACACCTGTGTATCCCAGCCTCAGCCGTGTATACGGTATATTCACAGGACGGATTGGTCGGTCTGAGGGGTCACACCTGTGTATCCCAGCCTCAGCGGTGTATACGGTATATTCACAGGACGGATTGGTCGGTCTGAGGGGTCACACCTGTGTATCCCAGCCTCAGCGGTGTATACGGTATATTCACAGGACAGATTGGTCGGTCTGAGGGGTCACACCTGTGTATCCCAGCCTCAGCGGTGTATACGGTATATTCACAGGACGGATTGGTCGGTCTGAGGGGTCACACCTGTGTATCCCAGCCTCAGCGGTGTATACGGTATATTCACAGGACGGATTGGTCGGTCTGAGGGGTCACACCTGTGTATCCCAGCCTCAGCCATGTATACGGTATATTCACAGGACGGATTGGTCGGTCTGAGGGGTCACACCTGTGTATCCCAGCCTCAGCGATGTATACGGTATCTTCACAGGACGGATTGGTCGGTCTGAGGGGTCACACCTGTGTATCCCAGCCTCAGCGATGTATACGGTATATTCACAGGACGGATTGGTCGGTCTGAGGGGTCACACCTGTGTATCCCAGCCTCAGCGATGTATACGGTATATTCACAGGACGGATTGGTTGGTCTGAGGGGTCACACCTGTGTATCCCAGCCTCAGCCATGTATACGGTATATTCACAGGACGGATTGGTCTGTCTGAGGGGTCACACCTGTGTATCTAAGCCTCAGCGATGTATACGGTATATTCACAGGACGGATTGGTCGGTCTGAGGGGTCACACCTGTGTATCCCAGCCTCAGCGATGTATACGGTATATTCACAGGACGGATTGGTCGGTCTGAGGGGTCACACCTGTGTATCCCAGCCTCAGCGGTGTATACGGTATATTCACAGGACGGATTGGTCGGTCTGAGGGGTCACACCTGTGTATCCCAGCCTCAGTGATGTATACGGTATATTCACAGGACGGATTGGTCTGTCTGAGGGGTCACGCCTGTGTATCTCAGCCTCAGCGGTGTATACGGTATATTCACAGGACGGATTGGTCGGTCTGAGGGGTCACACCTGTGTATCCCAGCCTCAGCCGTGTATACGGTATATTCACAGGACGGATTGGTCGGTCTGAGGGGTCACACCTGTGTATCCCAGCCTCAGCGGTGTATACGGTATATTCACAGGACGGATTGGTCGGTCTGAGGGGTCACACCTGTGTATCCCAGCCTCAGCGGTGTATACGGTATATTCACAGGACAGATTGGTCGGTCTGAGGGGTCACACCTGTGTATCCCAGCCTCAGCGGTGTATACGGTATATTCACAGGACGGATTGGTCGGTCTGAGGGGTCACACCTGTGTATCCCAGCCTCAGCGATGTATACGGTATATTCACAGGACGGATTGGTCGGTCTGAGGGGTCACACCTGTGTATCCCAGCCTCAGCCATGTATACGGTATATTCACAGGACGGATTGGTCGGTCTGAGGGGTCACACCTGTGTATCCCAGCCTCAGCGATGTATACGGTATCTTCACAGGACGGATTGGTCGGTCTGAGGGGTCACACCTGTGTATCCCAGCCTCAGCGATGTATACGGTATATTCACAGGACGGATTGGTCGGTCTGAGGGGTCACACCTGTGTATCCCAGCCTCAGCGGTGTATACGGTATATTCACAGGACGGATTGGTCGGTCTGAGGGGTCACACCTGTGTATCCCAGCCTCAGCGGTGTATACGGTATATTCACAGGACGGATTGGTCGGTCTGAGGGGTCACACCTGTGTATCCCAGCCTCAGCGATGTATACGGTATATTCACAGGACGGATTGGTTGGTCTGAGGGGTCACACCTGTGTATCCCAGCCTCAGCGATGTATACGGTATATTCACAGGACGGATTGGTCGGTCTGAGGGGTCACACAGCACTTCCTGTGGAGGTCCCCACAATAAGGGACAATTTAGGGACTGATTTGTAGTATTCAATCACCGCTATGTATGTCATCCCGGAGACCCCCGAGCTGACATCTGCACCACCAGTCATTGCAGAGGGGGGCAGACAAATGTCGACAGACTGTGGGGCGTGTTAGTGCGAGCCTGCGCCAGAAGGGGGCTCCACTGTGATTGCTGTCCTTTCCCCCCCCCCCGGCCCATCAGTCCTCGGTCTGTGTATAGTATGGCCGCTCTGTGGAGTTGGCTACAGGTGCCGCTCTGTCATCGCGTCTGCTCCAAGTCGCTCTGTTATTGCAGGATGTGGTTTAAGGGACTGTCCCACGCTCCAACGAACACACCGGCTCTGCTATGTATGCGCCAAGCAGCCATGTAACGCCCTAACTGTAGCTTAATAAGCATGCAGTAATATAAGGTGCGGCGGTATATATAAGGAGAAGGATTCCCGGGGTTCTCTGGTCGTCTGCACTATTAGAACTAGAGGGGGCATCACCGACGCCATTACTGCATGTAGGCAGCTTCGTGGTTAATCCTTTCCCTATCACAGAAATAATGTTTAGGCAAGCTGTAAATTACGCAGCGCGTCTATTAGTGACCAGGTTAGTGCTGAGCTCCGGGGAACGTCGTCGTAGCACTGCAAGTGTCTGAGCGGGAAATAACGAGGCCGCATCCGCGAGTTATTACACTTGTCTGAAGAAGTGCGGAAAGGAGATACGAGGAAAGTATCAGGCTTGTCATACTCGGCCGAGTGTGCCTGTGAGTCGGCCATGTTGGCTTATCTCCTTATAGAACACAAGTTTGGAGGTGTTGGAGTCCAGGATGCCGATCTGACGTCCACATCTAATATAAGTAAATCAGCGCCAGCGATAGCGGCGCTCCTTATCCTACCGTATGGGGCATATGACATATTAGGGCAGGTTTATTATAACTGCCATTTCACATGCCAGAAAAAAGACTGGCGTGAATTGCGAACGTCTTTTGAAACATACGAAATCTTTGAAATGTTCCGAGCAGGCGTTGATCCGATTTCTGGCTTTGCCATTAATAAATCACCTGGTTTTTACACTTTACTGAGAGTGGTGCAAAAAAATGGTGTTATATTTTTGCACAGTTTACACTTTTTGGGGATCAGTTTACATCAAGAAGCAATCCGTGATTACTGTGAGCCAATGTCTCTTACTGTGCCGCCATCGTTTTCACCGTCAGACTTGTACGGATCCTGCTTGGAAATCTTTTTGGGCATCACTGATATATGAAGCTCCAGGACTAAGGGAGGATGCCAGTGTCTGGCTTCCTCCGGCGACATCGTCTGCTCTGATACTACAGGTCCCAGCATGCTCTGAGAGAGTGCAGCTTTCATAGGATGCTGGGACTTGTACTTTCAGACATAGTCTTAAAGTTCCCTCTCCTGGCCCGTACGGAGGTAGACTATGGGGTCCTCCATACAGCGGCTGTTTACTAGGTTCCGTAGTATCCGAGACACAGAAAGGTTCCCTATAACACAGCGGGGGTTTGTCTGCTGAATGTACATCTCGCCGTGGGAGATTTACCCACAAGATGAAGTAGCATTGAGGATGAACCTAGCCACTCATTGGTTAATGCAGGGAGTGTGGCAGATTCAGGGTTAACAGCGAATGTGGGAGGGTTAGTTCCTATATGTGTCTCTGCTTCACGACTTTCTTCTATCTCCTGTGACCTCCACTCGTCTTCAGCTCCCACTTCTCATCATGGTGATCTCTAATCACTGGGCAACAGGTGAGACGAGTACTGGAGGGGTTAATGTGGGCAACAGGTGAGATGAGTACTGGAGGGGTTAATGTGGGCACAGGTATATGGTACTGGAGGGGTTTACGTTCGCACAGCTATACAGTACTGGAGGAGTTAATGGGGCACAGGTATACAATACTGGAGGGGTAATGGGGGAACAGGTATTTGGCACTGGAGGGGTTAATGTGGGCACAGGTATACAGCACTGGAGGGGTTAATGTGGGCACACTGGAGTAAAGTGTGGGCAAAAGAAAAAAAAAACATCATGTGTTGGATGGGTCGGGATTAGGTGGCTTGTAGCCATCACCTGCATCTATACATCATAACTCTCTGTGCAGCAAGTTACTGGCCTCCTGTCATCCCCTGCCTTCTTCACGTGATGGCACCTTAGTGTCCTCACAACCTGAAGAAGAGTCACCGGGATCCATGAGCTCATGAATAGCAAGGACTCTTCTCCGGCAGTCAGGACTCTTCTCCAGCAGCCGGGACTGTTCTCCGGCAGCCAGGAATGTTCTCCGGCAGCCAGAACTCTTCTCTGGCAGCCAGTACTCTTCTCCGGCAGCCAGGACTCTTCTCCGGCAGCCAGGACTCTTCTCCGGCAGCCAGGACTGTTCTTTGGCAGTCAGGACTCTTATCCAACAGCCAGGACTCTTCTCTAGCAGCCAGGACTCTTCTGTAGCAGCCAGGACTCTTGTCCGGAAGCCAGGACTGTTCTCCGGCAGCCAGGACTCTTCTCCGGCAGCCAGGACTGTTCTTTGGCAGCCAGGACTCTTATCCAACAGCCAGGACTCTTCTCTAGCAGCCAGGACTCTTCTCCGGGAAGCCAGGACTCTTCTCCGGCAGCCAGGACTCTTCTCCGGCCTGGGCTGGGATGACTCTGCAGGTTACTTTCTGATATCCTTACTGAGGATGATGAGGGCGAGAGTGCTGCAGCGAGCAGGGCAGAGTGTAAGTGAGTGGGCATGACAATACTGGCAGCATGCTGATAGCATGACAACTGTGCAACCCCAGCTCGATGGGAGGTGTCAGGACTGCGTGTATGTCGTGCTGATGTCTAAGACTGTGGCACTACAGTCTCCACCACCTGCAGACGTTGTGTATAAGTCCTGAGACCAGCTCCGCCAACACTGAAAGGAGTGCGGTGCACACGTGAATGCAGTTTCTATTCAAAATGCTTTATACATAGTTAAAGGGCCGCTCTGGGTCTATTTTAGGAACAGCCTGCCAGAGTTCACCATATCCAGCATAGCCGGATCCAACGGGTGTCTGGCCTCTTTCCAACATAAATGCAGGGTTTCGACTGGACAAAAGTCGTGCATATTTTTGTCCGGCCAAAAGCCATCATTTATGCCAGAAAGATCCGCCACTACAATGGGATCCGGCAGTTCCCGCCATTATTTCTAAATGCTAAGGTGAACGTAGCCTGAAAAATGCTTAAAGACATGCACACCTTCACCTGTATAAATCTAAGTATTGTTAAGCGTTAAAGGAATGCGCACCAAAAAAATTTTCATTTGGTCTTTATTAAAAATGTTCAGCTGTTTCTGAGATACAAGGGTTAAAAATCATTCTGTTTGCAGGCTGTGACTTTTTTTGTTTTTTTTTTAAATCCTGTCAGCTGACGGCTCATGTAGAATTTAAAGTGAGCTATAATGAGGGTTTATGAGGGGAGGAGATCAGAGATAAGAGCTACACATGAACCATCAGGTGATGTCATTCAAATAAAACAGACTGTGACAGCTTGTAAACACACTGATGTTTAACCCTTGAATCTCAGAAATGGCTAAACATTTTAATAAAGACCAATTGAAGAAATGATTTTAGCTAAAAATAAGTAAAATGTAATCATAAAAAATGCTCCTGGAGGTGTAGATACGTTATATTACTTATCCTGTACTGATCCTGAGTTACATCCTGTATTATACTTCAGAGCTGCACTCACTATTCTGCTGGTGCAGTCACTGTGTACATACATTACTTATCCTGTACTGATCCTGAGTTACATCCTGTATTATACTTCAGAGCTGCACTCACTATTCTGCTGGTGCAGTCACTGTGTACATACATTACTTATCCTGTACTGATCCTGAGTTACATCCTGTATTATACTTCAGAGCTGCACTCACTATTCTGCTGGTGCAGTCACTGTGTACATACATTACTTATCCTGTACTGATCCTGAGTTACATCCTGTATTATACTGCAGAGCTGCACTCACTATTCTGCTGGTGCAGTCACTGTGTACATACATTACTTATCCTGTACTGATCCTGAGTTACATCCTGTATTATACTCCAGAGCTGCACTCACTATTCTGCTGGAGCAGTCACTGTGTACATACATTACTTATCCTGTACAGATCCTGAGTTACATCCTGTATTATACTCCAGAGCTGCACTCACTATTCTGCTGGTGCAGTCACTGTGTACATACATTACTTATCCTGTACTGATCCTGAGTTATATCCTGTATTATACTCCAGAGCTGCACTCACTATTCTGCTGGTGCAGTCACTGTGTACATACATTACTTATCCTGTACTGATCCTGAGTTACATCCTGTATTATACTCCAGAGCTGCACTCACTATTCTGCTGGTGCAGTCACTGTGTACATACATTACTTATCCTGTACTGATCCTGAGTTACATCCTGTATTATACTCCAGAGCTGCACTCACTATTCTGCTGGAGCAGTCACTGTGTACATACATTACTTATCCTGTACAGATCCTGAGTTACATCCTGCATTATACTCCAGAGCTGCACTCACTATTCTGCTGGTGCAGTCACTGTGTACATACATTACTTATCCTGTACTGATCCTGAGTTACATCCTGTATTATACTCCAGAGCTGCACTCACTATTCTGCTGGTGCAGTCACTGTGTACATACATTACTTATCCTGTACGGATCCTGAGTTACATCCTGTATTATACTCCAGAGCTGCGCTCACTATTCTGCTGGTGCAGTCACTGTGTACATACATTACTTATCCTGTGTTATATCCTGTATTATACTCCAGAGCTGCACTCACTATTCTGCTGGTGCAGTCACTGTGTACATACATTACTTATCCTGTATTGATCCTGAGTTACATCCTGTATTATACTCCAGAGCTGCACTCACTATTCTGCTGGTGCAGTCACTGTGTACATACATTACATATCCTGTACTGATCCTGAGTTACATCCTGTATTATACTCCAGAGCTGCACTCACTATTCTGCTGGTGGAGTCACAGTGTACATACATTACTTATCCTGTACTGTTCCTGAGTTACATCCTGTATTATACTCCAGAGCTGCACTCACTATTCTGCTGGTGCAGTCACTGTGTACATACATTACTTATCCTGTACTGATCCTGAGTTACATCCTGTATTATACTCCAGAGCTGCACTCACTATTCTGCTGGTGCAGTCACTGTGTACATACATTACTTATCCTGTACTGATCCTGAGTTACAGCCTGTATTATACTCCAGAGCTGCACTCACTATTCTGCTGGTGCAGTCACTGTGTACATACATTACTTATCCTGTACTGATCCTGAGTTACATCCTGTATTATTCTCCAGAGCTGCACTCACTATTCTGCTGGTGCAGTCACTGTGTACATACATTACTTATCCTGTACAGATCCTGAGTTACATCCTGTATTATACTCCAGAGCTGCACTCACTATTCTGCTGGTGCAGTCACTGTGTACATAAATTACTTATCCTGTACTGATCCTGAGTTACATCCTGTATTATACTCCAGAGCTGCACTCACTATTCTGCTGGTGCAATCACTGTGTACATACATTACTTATCCTGTGCTGATCCTGAGTTACATCCTGTATTATACTCCAGAGCTGCACTCACTATTCTGCTGGTGCAGTCACTGTGTACATACATGACTTATCCTGTACTGATCCTGAGTTACATCCTGTATTATACTCCGGAGCTGCACTCACTATTCTGCTGGTGCAGTCACTGTGTACATACATTACTTATCCTGTACTGATCCTGAGTTACATCCTGTATTATACTCCAGAGCTGCACTCACTATTCTGCTGGTACAGTCACTGTGTACATACATTACTTATCCTGTACTGATCCTGAGTTACATCCTGTATTATTCTCCAGAGCTGCACTCACTATTCTGCTGGTGCAGTCACTGTGTACATACATTACTTATCCTGTACTGATCCTGAGTTACATCCTGTATTATACCCCAGAGCTGCACTCACTATTCTGCTGGTGGAGTCACTGTGTACATACATTACTTATCCTGTACTGATCCTGAGTTACATCCTGACTTATACTCCAGAGCTGCACTCACTATTCTGCTGGTGCAGTCACTGTGTACATACATTACTTATCCTGTACTGATCCTGAGTTACATCCTGTATTATACTCCAGAGCTGCACTCACTATTCTGCTGCTGCAGTCACTGTGTACATACATTACTTATCCTGTACTGATCCTGAGTTACATCCTGTATTATACTCCAGAGCTGCACTCACTATTCTGCTGCTGCAGTCACTGTGTACATACATAATGTCACAAGATGTATATCACTAAAGCATCTTTTGTGTGGACATGAATCCAGCAAAGAAATGCTGTGAAGCTTGCAGAATTGTGAATGCAGCTCTGAAGTACAGTGCAGCCCGCAGCAGTTTGATGCAGTATGTGCAGGGAACAGTCAGTTATCTGCAGAGCTGAGAGCCTGGGTTGCAGACTGTCAGTGTAATGTCGATGGGCGGATGACACAGGAATAATATTGTAGTTGGGGCTAAATGGAGAACTGTACGAAGCGGCGCTCGTCATTCACGGATCTCCTAACTCTGCACCTGCAGAATAGTAAATAAGATGTGGCGGCTGTATGTTATGTAAGCGTGTACGGTACGTGTGTGCGCGGGACGCTGTTTCTTCAGTACAGTGTGTATTTTTAGGTTATTTTTCAGTAAATTGACTGCTAGCAGGGAAACCAGAAGCAGAAGTGAGAGCCGACCTCAGCCTCCCGAATCCCCACGACCTCTCTGCCCGAGTGGTGTGAACCTGGGGACGAGTAGATATAATGGTGCCGCTTCCTCAGGGCTACCGCAGCGCGGTTGGCATAATGGCCGCAAGTCTTGTGGACATTGCCTCCGTTTGTGTTCCCTATTTCATCAGTCTGTATTCATGAATTCACCGGTTCCCGCGGCGCGCATGTGGTAACGGGCGCGCTGGGATTCTTATTACAGGATCTACCTTTTATTCCCCATTTTCTGAGCTTTTGATGTTTTGGCGCAGTTTTTTGAGCATCGTACACGGTGTAGAAATGTAAGGATACTTTGAAAACTGGAAGCGAAGAAGTAATAGGAAGAAAACACAGGAAAGTCGCGCTCTTCTCAATGCCTTCGGCCCTTCCGTCCGCTTTATTATTAGTGGCTATCTGTAATAGGAAAGGGAAGCAGCCGGGGGCTGTCTGTAGAGGAGGAGCACAGGCATGAAATGGTGGCATGCGGAGACCACATGTGGAACCATCAGATTCATCTTGTTCTGTAAGTGGCGCAGCGGCATTGCTGTGAGGGGTTTACATCCCATATGGGGAGCGAGGCCAGCGCTCATAATCACGTATGTTCCTTCGCAGGGGGATGGCGGATGTCAGCTGACCGTGTCCTATGTGTATCTGCTCGTCTGTATATACTATGTCTGTATGTCCGGTTCTGATCAACCTTCTCACTTTCTCTCTACAGAAATAAGAATGTCTAAACCGGGACATCTCGGCAAACTGCACGCAGAAGGGGGAGTCTCAGGTAATGATGACAGATAGCGGGTGCTGCCTCTTCTCATGTGTGTGTCACCATCTTGGAGATCATTCCTGCATGTCAGACTGCGGAGGCTGCCCGCTCAGTAAAGACTATACAGTTGGCAATCAGGAAGGAATATTGGTGCCGAGGAGCCGCCAGTGCGCCAGTCTGCCGTGGCCTGGGCATTCAGACACAAGTGATGGCCACTGAGCGGCAGCAGCAGTTTTTAATGGGGTTTCCCTGTTAAGGCTGCGGACACCTTTACAGTGTTTTTTATTGATTTTTGGGATAATAACATTTTTGTAAAATGTTGCCCCTTTTATTTCTGCAGCCTCTGTCTTATACAATTCATAGCATCCTGCAGAAGGCACTATGTGATAAATCCATATGTTTGCTTGTCTGACCTTTTTC
Source organism: Bufo bufo (assembly GCF_905171765.1). NCBI lineage: Eukaryota > Metazoa > Chordata > Amphibia > Anura > Bufonidae > Bufo > Bufo bufo. The sequence continues at coordinate 5,717,313 of NC_053389.1, read as the reverse complement.
TGTGCTGATTTGTGACCAGATCTGTGACCTGCGCCCCTCTCGGTTGAAGCAAGGGGTGTCCAGGTTTTTATAGACCGTGGGAGTCTCTCACCGGTATGACACATTGAGGAAATCCTTTCCTGTATCTGGTCCGAGTCTGCTGTGTGCAGTTCCCGCAGAGTGTGATGAGATGTGTGATGGGAAGCTCTTCTGCCGTGTCTTACATTGTGTAATTAGGAAGTTTATCTTCTGGGGCTTTTGGTGGCACTATTGCTGACTGGCCGTATCTCATCTATCCTCATCGCCGTACAGATCAGTGGGTGGATAGAATAATTGGGGGTTGCAGACTTCTAATCTCTGGACATCCGCATATGACTCTGCGAGCTCATTTGTGAACATCCATACTGAGTCTGTAGCTGCATGGAGGTTGTGCAGATGCTGGGAGGTGGTTGTCAGTGACAACTGAGCAGAGAAGGCAAAGATGATGTATTATGGTCCTTACCTACACAGCCCTCACGGAGCCATGATGCCTTCTGCCCCAGTCCTTGAGATTATGTGATTGCTAGGTCCCGGGTAAGTGCATGAGCGGCTTGGTGGTAGCATTGTGTGTGAACTCTCATATAGTAAAGAAAGAAATGTGTCTGGCCATGAAGGGGGTAAAACGGGTTCAGGACTTCCGGTAATGGCTGGGGGTGCTCATGTTGGAGAAGTCTTGTTTTGTTGTGATGAATAGTATTGTAACGGTTCTCCTAGCACCCTGACTGGGTACCTCCATTGATGGATGCTCCTAGTGCTTCCCGAGGGCTCCAAGCACTCCGCTCGACACCATAAGCACTGCCGACCCCACGAACCGCCGTAGCTTGGTTGGGATCTCGTCGTCTTCTACCCACCCTGGACCTACGACAAGGCTTCCAGGTTCCAGTGGGTGAACCTCTCTTCTTTCAGAGAGCGGTGCAGGAACAAGCTCTTGCAAGAGCTAGGGATTATACTCAAGAGTATAATGATTATAGCATTCCGTAGAGTGTAGTTTTCCAATTACCCAAACATGAGCCCAGACATCATGAAGAGTAGAACAGGACACTTTAATGAGGCTACATGCCAGCCTTTTATGCAGGTCTCCCAGCAAGGGACCTTGTGGAAGATTGAGACAGTTTTTACATAAACCAATCACATGCAGGTACAGGCAGAAAACACCCACCTGTGATACAATTAACCAACACTGTGGGATAATGTAATCACTCACAGGCAGAAAGCACCCACCTGTGATACAATTAACCAACACAATGGGATAACATAATCACTCACAGGCAGAAAACAACCCACCTGTGATACAATTAACCAACACAATGGGATAACGTAATCACTCACAGGCAGAAAACACCCACCTGTGATACAATTAACCAACACAATGGGATAACATAATCACTCACAGGCAGAAAACACCCACTTGTAATACAATCAACCAACACAATGGGATAACGTAATCACTCACAGGCAGAAAACACCCACCTGTGATACAATTAACCAACACAATGGGATAACATAATCACTCACAGGCAGAAAACACCCACCTGTGATAAAATTAACCAACACAATGGGATAACGTAATCACTCACAGGCAGAAAACACCCACCTGTGATACAATTAACCAACACAATGGGATAATGTAATCACTCACAGGCAGAAAACACCCACCTGTGATACAATTAACCAACACAATGGGATAACGTAATCACTCACAGGCAGAAAACACCCACTTGTAATACAATCAACCAACACAATGGGATAACGTAATCACTCACAGGCAGAAAACACCCACCTGTGATAAAATTAACCAACACAATGGGATAACGTAATCACTCACAGGCAGAAAACACCCACCTGTGATACAATTAACCAACACAATGGGATAACGTAATCACTCACAGGCAGAAAACAACCCACCTGTGATATAATTAACCAACACAATGGGATAACGTAATCACTCACAGGCAGAAAACACCCACTTGTAATACAATTAACCAACACAATGGGATAACGTAATCACTCACAGGCAGAAAACACCCACTTGTAATACAATCAATCAACACAATGGGATAACGTAATCACTCACAGGCAGAAAACACCCACCTGTGATACAATTAACCAACACAATGGGATAACATAATCACTCACAGGCAGAATCAACCAACACAATGGGATAACGTAATCACTCACAGGCAGAAAACACCCACCTGTGATACAATTAACCAACACAATGGGATAACGTAATCACTCACAGGCAGAAAACACCCATTTTTCCCTTTCCCCCCTCTAGAATAATGAGCCGGGGGGGGGGGGGGGGTCTCCATAGTTCTGGGTCCATAGGAAGGAGGCTAGCCCTCAGGCCTCTCCAGCAGCCCCAGTGACGGTTCAGTCTGTCACAGGTATCCTTCCATTTTCTTCTACAAGAGTTGAGGATGGCGTTCATTGCTCCAGGTAGATGTCTTGGCCATCTTTGGTGAGATCTCAGCCTGTCCATATGAATGCTGGGTGAATATGTCATGTTCAGCGGAATCGGGGAGAATGCCCATAAATGTGGCATCCATCAGATTATGTTGTTGTGGCTTGCCTCCTATAGGGGGGATGTGGCAGCTCTGGGGATCGTAGATCTTACTGCTGCTGATAACCTGATTATTCATTGTTTTTCAGATGGTGAGAGGAACGGCGCAGATTCTCTCCATGAGGTAAGGCTCGTTCTCCGCTCCACCTTCGTTACACATCTCATGAGACTTTCGATGCTCAGCCCCTGTTTTTCTTCTTCCAGGTGCAGCAAAGTAAGGGATCTCCCTTCTCAATGTCTCCAAAGGTATGTAGCCTGTTACCGACGGCTCTGTGAGGTGACCAGACACATTCGACCAATGTTGGATGAATTAGCCGATTTTGGCAGGACCGACCAAGCATCTAATTTCTACGAGGGTGTTCCGAGTCTCCCCTGAGGGCAGAAGTTGGGGGAAGGAAGCAGTAAGCTGGCCCGGTTCTTCTGTTCTCAAGAGTGAGAAGCCGAGGCCAGAGTAGTCGGGAGGGTCATGTGTATGGGGGATGTGAAGGAATGGCTGTCCGTCTGATGGCCTTTTGGCTGACAGCTTTCTGAATAGTATGGTCTCCTTTGGGGGTGGCTCCAGATAAGCATGTGCCACAGTCACGCACATCTCTATAGATTAGTGTCTCCAGCACTTTGGCTCTCCAGCTCTTCCATGACTACCACTCCCATTTTGCCCTGACGGACCACACCTGGAGCTGTAATGTCAGCACAGGTGTAAACATAGATTCAGTATGATGCGGTCTGGGAGGCCTGTGTGTGCTTGACTGACATTGCACGTACGTCAGGGACACGGCAGGGGAATCCCCGCGCCCGTTGCAGCCTTGCACCCGCTTCCTGACTTCTCTCTTCATTTTCTAACTTCCCCATTTCCCCCGTTACCGTATTTCCCTACAGACCACAGTTCTGTATATTCTGTTCATCAAGTATTTCCCCAAACCTCCATAAAGTGCTGAATCTGAACTGATTTAAAGGAGAAGTACAATCTACACTTACAATCAGTCAGTGCTTTACTAATGGTTCCCTTCTTACGGCCTTTGACGGTCATATTATAAGTCTACATCCGTGTGAATATATACCTTACCTTTGCTTACTGTGCATATGTCATTCTGCCTTTTCTATGTAGATTACAGATGAAGAATGTGGGGAGCGGTCCCCATCCCTTCCTGGCACACCAGTTCCCCCAATGCCTTCTGCTCCTCCAACCCCACAGGCCTCTTCTGCCCCTCAGCAACCACCTACCTCCCTTCCCCAAACACAGCTCCTCCTTGCTGGCAGCCAGCTGGCTGGGGTAAGTTCCACCTCCCGTCAGAGTATTGTTTGTGTTGCGTCATTCCTGAATTTATTGGGGGAAATTGTGGTCCTTTGGTGCTGAGAGCTGTGGACCCCCATGTGGTCCATGTCTGCCTTCACAACCATAATGTTTCTATTTCCCAATGCAGCTCAAATTAACCTTGAAGCTATAATCTGTCATTAAAAATGTCCTATTGTTTTGCTAACACAGCTCCTATGAATACCTGTGTCTCCATGGTAACAGACTACAAACAAACCCTGTGTAGTCTGACCCTGCCGTAATATGCTCTTCCATCTGTCTTCTGCTTCTTCCGAGTCTGTGAAAAGTATGTTAGCTTAAAGGTAGTGTTGATCGAGCACCAAAGTTCTCAGGTGTTCGGGTGCTCAGGTCGAACACCTCGGGATGCTCAATGGAAGTCAATAGGAGAACCCGAGCATTAAACCAGGCACCCCTGCTCTGAAGAGGGGAGGGTGTCTGGTTCATAGGAAAAGGTCAGACATTGATGGAAACACCACCGAAATGGTTCGGGAACAGTATGGGGAGGACGTCTGGATGCATCTTGGACTCCCAGGACGCTGCTGGTTCCGATGTTGTCCGAGTAGTACGCCACTTTTACAGACTGACAATAATACGCACAAAACCGAAGATAAAATCTATTTTAGAGGAAAAATTGTTAGCAGAACCAATACAAATGAACCACCGATGATAATTGAATATGTGTGACACTGAATCAATAAATACCAAAAACAAGACACACATATAATATAATGATATATTTTATTACAAAAATTTCACAATACACATAAAATAAATATAAAAGTTAGCAGCAATGTTAGAGGTGTTATTACACTGGATGTTCCCCCTGAACCCACCGGGTCCGAAATGACACAAGAAAAGGGACATATGAAGTCCCAAATTACTGGTACAAAGTACACTATCTAGTAAGCGACACTATATCCGGACCTAGCTATTGCACAGTAATAGTATAGTTGCCCATATGGTTAATCCAAGCGGATCAGAGTCCACAAAGAGACCACATCTTTAACATATAATAATCTAATGTCTGATGTTATAACTGCAACCAAATAATATGTAATATCAATATTACATACTGCTGGAGTGTCATACAGACTGGTAGTGCAGCGGAACCACCAACCCCAACGCGCGTATCGCCTATGCTTCCTCCTCTCTAAAACATTAGGGGCGAGTGCCTGCTGCTGAGCTAACCATTGAAAAAATTATGGGCGAGGGCCTGCTGGTGAGCTGACCCTGTAAAACTTTAGGGTTGAGGGCCTGCAGGTTAGCTGACCCTCTACAAGATTGTAGGTGAGGGCCTGCTGGTGAGCTGACCCTCTAAAACATTATATGCGAGGGCCTGCGCGTGAGCTGACCCTATTAAAGATTGTAGGTGAGGGCCTGCTGGTGAGCTGACTCTCTAAAACATTACATGCAAGGGCCTGCTGGTGAGATGACCCTCTACAAGATTGTAGGTGAGGGCCTGCTGGTGAGCTGACCCTCTAAAAGATTGTAGGTGAGGGCCTGCGGGTGAGCTGACCCTATAAAACATATGCGAGGGTCTGCGGGTGAGCTAACCCTCTAAAACATATGCGAGGGTCTGCGGGTGAGCTGACCCTCTAAAACATATGCGAGGGTCTGCGGGTGAGCTGACCCTCTAAAACATATGCGAGGGTCTGCGGGTGAGCTGACCCTCTAAAACATATGCGAGGGTCTGCGGGTGAGCTGACCCTTTACAATATTAGGGGCGAGGGGAAACTAATAAGCATGTTGATATGATACAGTTATACAATGTTCCTATTGTTAGTATAGTGATTAGAACTGTATATATGTGTTTACTTACAGTTCCACCAAATTGCAAGCATACAAACTGCTCATACCAGATCATAAGCAATTGCATACTGCAAACTAAGTTGAGCAAGCAGAACTATTAGTTAGACCTCTCAGAGAGATCATAAAGTGCTTAAATAACTTAAAGTGACAGTACAGACACTGAAAAGAGAAATATATCCACCATTTATGTTGAATGACAAGATTGAACAGTTGAACCACCATCTTATGCATACCGCCATTTTATGATATCTTTTCAACACGTGTTTTGTACACGGACTATCTGCTGCGGAGGCGGCAGTGTTATATATAAAGAAAAGTTGAAGTTAATAAAGAAGTTATTTCAAGCATTTGTTTTGCTCTTTAAGCCTACTGCTTTCCATAGAACGGCGCTAGAGGAATTACAGAGTAACAGACAGTCTGGTTAGACTAAAAGTCAGAGATATCAGAATTCTTCTAATGCCACAGCGCAAAAGCCACTTCATAGTGCTGCACCTGCCACACAGCCGAACTGCTGCTGTCAGTCACAGCAAAGGGGCAGGGAAGGGGGCGTGGTTACCTTGACTTCAAGCATGACTAGAAAACAGAGCGTGCACGGGATAACAAAAACTGCTGAACGAAAAACTCCCAGGTACTGCTGGCGGCTTGGGATGGTTTTTGGAGGTGACAGGTTCCCTTTAATTGTGAGCAGTAGTGTTGAGCGCGAATATTCGAATTACGAATATTTATCGCAAATATCGCAACTTCGAGAATTCGAGAATATTTCTAATATAGTGCTATATATTCGCTATATCGAATATTCGTCATTTTTTTCCATCTGAAACCATGATTCCTCCCTGCCTAAATTGCCTGTGGGACAATGACGAATATTCTAAAAAACTAATATATAGCACTATATTCTATAGTGTTATATATTCGTTTTTGACCCACTTCGCATTACGCGACTTTTACATTGCAGATTTTTCGCAATCGCAAAATAATCTCGAATATGAATATTCGTAAATATGTGACGAATATTCTACCACATATTCACAAAATATTGCGAATTCGAATATGGGACCTGCCACTCATCACTAGTGAGTAGCGAGCGTTTGAGTAGACACAGAAGTGGGATGGTGATGCTGATAATAGCGTTATCGCCGCTCACCATCTGTGTTGATTCCTCAGAGTTTTTAGAACCTCACAGAGGTCAGACATCCATGCCCACTCCTTGCTTGTGAAGAGCGGAAGCTGACTGGAAAGGCGACGACCATGTAGCAGCTGGTATTCCACTACTGCCCTCTGCTGCTCACAAATCCTGGTCAACATGTGGAACATCGAGTTCCAGTGCGTGCTCACGTCGCACAACAGTCAGTGAGCTGGCAATTTCCAGCGCTGCTGCAGCGTTGACGGACCGGCGGAAGCTGTCGATGACTTGCGGAAATGGGCACACACGCGGCGCAACTTCACCAGTAGCTCAGGCAAATTGGTGTAGGTTTTGAGAAACTGCTGAACTACTAATTTGAAGACATGGGCTAGTCATGGGATGTGTGTGAGCTTGCCGACCTCCAAAGCCGCCACCAAGTTACGGCCATTATCAGACACAACCATGCCTGGTTCTAGGTTGAAAGGCGAGAGCCACAGCTCAGTCTGGTCCCTTATCCCCTGCCGCAGCTTTGCGGCGGTGTGCTGTTTGTCACCTAATCAGATCAGCTTAAGCGCGGCCTGTTGCTGCACGCGATAATTCTGAGGTGGAAGTGGAGGAGGAGAAGTGGGGGTTGGAGCCACTAACGTAGGTGGTGACGGAAACCCTGATGGTAGCACCTGTGCCACCCCAGGGTACGACTATCTCTCGGCCTCCTCAACGTTCACCCAGTGTGCCATCAGGGAAATTTTGCGTCCCTGGCCGAAAGAACTTGTCCATGTGTCAGTGGTTAAGTGGACCTTCCCAGTAACTGAGTTGGTCAGGGCACGTGTGATGTTACAGACCACATGCTGGTGTAAGGCGGGCACCACACACCATGAAAAATAGTGACGGCTGGGGATTGCGTAACGAGGGACCGTCGCCGACATCAGGCTGTGGAAGACCTCAGTTTCCACAAGCCTAAATGGCAACATTTCCAGGGTCGGTAATTTGGAAAGTTGTGCATTTAGTGCTATGGCCTGTGGGTGGGTGGCTGGGTATTTGCGCTTGCGTTCAAATGCCTGGGGTAAGGACAATTGAACACTGCGCTGGGGCATGGAAGTGGATGTGGTCGCTGATGGTTCTTGCAAAGGTCCAGGTGCAGGGCGGGAGGCATCCGGGCCTGCGCCTTGGCCAGCACGGTAACACAGGGGAGAGGAGGCAGTGGTGTGACCCGCAGACACAGATTGTGGACCCAGGCGTTCGGCCCACCTATTACGGTCCTTTGATGCCATGTGGCGGATTATGCTGCTGGTGGTGAGGTTGCTAGTGTTCACGTCCCTGCTCATTTTTGTATGTCACAGGTTGCAAATTACAATTCTTTTGTCGTCCGCACTTTCCTCAAAAAAGCCCCAGACTGTGGAACACCTACCCCTTGGCAAGGGAGATTTTCGCATGGGTGTGCTCCGGGGAACAGTTGCGGGCCTGTTTGGTGTGGCCCGCCTTCTCCCTTTTGCCACCCCACTGCCTCTTCCAGACTGTTGCGGTGCTGCGGATCCCTCCCCCTCTGTACTGCTGTCCTCGCTCAGCTTGCCACCTTACCAGGTTGGGTCAGTGACTTCATCGTCCACCACCTCCTCTTCCACTTCCTCACTCTGCTCATCCTCCTGACTTGTTGACCTAACAACAACCTCAGTTATTGACAACTGTGTCTCATCCTCATCATCAACCTCTTGAGACATTAATTGCCGTTGACTTATTGGCAACTGTGTCTCATCATCATCATCCACCTCGAGAAACACTAATTGCCGTTCCCCACCATCATCTTCTTGTGACTGTAGATGCTCAAGAGTTTGGGAATCAGGGCACAAGATCTCATGCCCCTCTTCAAGTGTGCTTGTCGACAGGGCCCAAATGAAGGAATGACGCTGAAAAAAGCTGTTCGAAATATCCGACTGTGGGATCTCTTGTTTGCCAGGACTCTCCATGGTGGGAGGAAGGAGGATCAGGGTGAGGATTGTGGTGCTTAACCGACTGGAAGCATTATCTGCTGCAATCCAACCAACCACCTGGTTGCACTGGTCTGACTTCGAGAACGTTGTCTTGTGCCGCCCTGCAAACTGGGACATGAAGCTAGGTATCGTAGATGATTGTTTTTCTTGTGCTCTGGCAGCAGGCACAGTTTAAACGCGCCCAGGGCCACGGCCTCTACGTGCACCATCAGCATCACGGCCACTTCCCTGTCTTACTGCTCGCCTTGTTCATATTAAATGTTATATATGCTTTAAGGTATGTCACACGTACAGTAGCGTAGGATTTGTAAGTGTATGCTCAAAAAAATGAAAAAAGGTATTTGGGATGTGGAAACGTCACACAGGAAATATACCGCAGATAGTCGCTGATGTCAGCAGCGGCTAATAAAAAATTACAGGGAATGTCACAGGTATTTGGGATGTGGAAATGTTACACAGGAGAAATACCGCAGATAATGTCACTGATGTCACCAGTGGCTTATTAAAAATTACAGGGAATGTCACAGTTATTTGGGATGTGGAAACGTCACACAGGAGAAATACCGCAGATAATGTCACTGATGTTACCAGTGGCTAATTAAAAATTACAGGGAATGTCACAGGTATTTGGGATGTGGAAACGTCACACAGGAGAAATACCGCAGATAATGTCACTGATGTCAGCAGCGGCTAATAAAAAATTACAGGGAATGTCACAGGTATTTGGGATGTGGAAATGTTACACAGGAGAAATACCGCAGATAATGTCACTGATGTCACCAGTGGCTTATTAAAAATTACAGGGAATGTCACAGTTATTTGGGATGTGGAAACGTCACACAGGAGAAATACCGCAGATAATGTCACTGATGTTACCAGTGGCTAATTAAAAATTACAGGGAATGTCACAGGTATTTGGGATGTGGAAACGTCACACAGGAGAAATACCGCAGATAATGTCACTGATGTCACCAGTGGCTTATTAAAAATTACAGGGAATGTCACAGTTATTTGGGATGTGGAAACGTCACACAGGAGAAATACCGCAGATAATGTCACTGATGTTACCAGTGGCTAATTAAAAATTACAGGGAATGTCACAGGTATTTGGGATGTGGAAACGTCACACAGGAGAAATACCGCAGATAATGTCACTGATGTCAGCAGCGGCTAATAAAAAATTACAGGGAATGTCACAGGTATTTGGGATGTGGAAATGTTACACAGGAGAAATACCGCAGATAATGTCACTGATGTCACCAGTGGCTTATTAAAAATTACAGGGAATGTCACAGTTATTTGGGATGTGGAAACGTCACACAGGAGAAATACCGCAGATAATGTCACTGATGTTACCAGTGGCTAATTAAAAATTACAGGGAATGTCACAGGTATTTGGGATGTGGAAACGTCACACAGGAGAAATACCGCAGATAATGTCACTGATGTCACCAGTGGCTAATTAAAAATTACAGGGAATGTCACAGGTATTTGGGATGTGGAAACGTCACACAGGAGATATACCGCAGATAATGTCACTGATGTCAGCAGCAGCTAATATAAAATTAGAGGGAATGTCACAGGTATTTGGGATGTGGAAATGTTATACAGGAGAAATACTGCAGATAATGTCACTGTCCGCAGCAGCTAATATAAAATTACAGGGAATGTCACAGGTATTTGGGATGTGGAAACATCACACAGGAGATATACCGCAGATAATGTCACTGATGTCAGTAGCAGCTAATATAAAATTAGAGGGAATGTCACAGGTATTTGGGATGTGGAAATGTTATACGGGAGAAATACCGCAGATAATGTCACTGATGTCAGCAGCGGCTAATATAAAATTACAGGGAATGTCACAGGTATTTGGGATGTGGAAACGTTACACAGGAGAAATACCGCAGATAATGTCACTGTCAGCAGCGGATACCGCCTACGGAAAAAGTACACTGGATGTGACAGATATTTTTGGGATGCGCACACGTTACACAGGAGATGTAGCCTAACTATTGCACGCTATTTAGGACTTTTGGGTCTGTAAAGTTTTAGCAATTTAGCGCAGGTTGCGCTAAAAATATATATTGCTGCTGCCACACACAACAATAGTCCTTAAAAGGACTTTTGGGTCTCTTGACAAGTTTTTAAACTTAAAAAAAAAAAATTTCACTTCCCTTCTTCTGCACAGGTCTCCCTGACTAACACTGAGCCGAACACGTGTCATCGGCTGCTATATCGCACCCGATGAGGCGTTCCGGCCAGCCAATCACTGCAATGCCAGTAACCAACATGGCTATGGCATTACAGTGAGGGCAGTACTTATCTGCACACAGCATGCTCGATCAACACTACTTAAAGGTGGGAGAAAATGAGGAGAGCATGGAAGGAATTTATTAAGACTGGTGTTTGAGTCTCAGGAGTAAGAGGCATCAAATTTATGAAGAGGCGCAGCCCTGCTAATAAATATGGCACCTCTCGCTGGCTATGAGCCATGACAGATTGCATTACAAATTACCCCAGTGTTTGGTGGAAATTTTAGTAACTCTTTTGGGCTGATTGAGGCCACGCCTCTCCCACTATGCCCCACCCACTTTTCATTTCACTTTTAAAAATTGATGGGGAAAGGGTTGATGTTTTTTTTCTCGCAAAATGTGACTTGTGGAAAAATTTTATAACTTTTATATGACTGAAAACTGTCATAAATAGATTAATAAGTTACCCCTGTGACGGCAGGGTCAGACTACAAAGGGATTGTTTGCTGTCTGTTACCATGGAGACACACAGGTCGGCATAGGAACTTTAGAGACAAAGCGATAGGATATTTTGCTTCATGCTTCGTGTTGGTTGCAGATGTGGAATAAGCCTTTATTATGCCCTGCATGATGGTCGGTGTCACAGGCTGCGTTCAGGATCTCCATCGGAGATTCCATTTACAGTAGTGGAGAAGAAGGTCTTGAATGTGGGACTCATTCAAGACCTTCAGTTGGACATGATGCCGGCCCGTACCCCTGAACAAAACCCATTATATTCTACGTGGGCTGTGTTCTGACTCTGCCACCTGTGTTATTATGGTTGTCCTGCTCCCAGAATGGACATGGATGGGCAGATATTGGGGAACCTGCAGGCTCTTATGGCCTAATGCTCAGAGTCTGCCCCTGAATGCAGTAGGGTGACCCCGTTTCTTCACGTCTCCTGCATGTTGTGTGCTGTATGACTACGTGTTTGCTGCTTTGCTCCATTCAGATGACCGGTTCTCACTTTTTTGCTTTCTCTCGCCCCCTTTCTCTTCTGTTTCTGGTGCCCCTTTGCTCCTCTCCTCCCGCTGCAGCTCACTGCACTCCTCCCTGCACAGCAACAGTTGCTTCTCCAGCAAGCTCAGCTTCTCGCAGCCGCTGTCCAGCAATCCAACGCCGCCGCCAGCGCCTCCCAGTCAGGGTCTGACTCCCATTCTACCCCCAACAGCCAACAGCAACCCCACCAACTTGCTTTGTCCCAGCCCATCCACCTCACTGCACAGGTGAGCAAGGCCATCATGATGTGATTGTATATGGTAACGGAATCGCGTCCACCGGTGAAGACTGAGCTAAAGGTGTATGATACTGCAGCAGGTCCGAGGTGAGGTGGGGTCCAGGGTGCTAGGGGCACTTTGGAGGGAGAAGGAATGGAAGAGCAATGTGCCCGTGTCCTCCATATTGACTAGCATGACAGAACAGCTGTGGGTTCATATCCGGCGTCTGACATTTATTTTCATGTTAGTGCTCGCTGTTATCAGTCATCTGTGTCTACCCGGCAGGTGACAGGAAGCCGCCGCGTGCAGGAACGGTCCCCCCACCAGGCTCTATCTTCTCTTCTTACAAGCGCCTGAGCCCGGTGCACATCTATTATTACTATTCCTTCCCTTGTAAAACCCCCTGACACATGGCTGACGGGTCTTATCTCAACGGATCCCCAGGGTTCCTCAAATATAAGATCGGTGGAGAATGAGACCGGACCCCAGTTACTCAATATAGCAAACATAAAGTCTCTGCTGCTCCTAACATGGCGGTTTGCAGCAGTACATCCGATTATCTTAACGCCCTCAGCCCCAGAGAGGAGATCCATAAACTTAAAGGGGCAGTCTGACTCCAGCAAATGGCTTTTATCATGTAGACAGAGTTAATACAAGCAGAGAAGTAAGGGCCCCATAGCAAGGATCAGACCAGGCCCCCCCCAGACAGGACTGAGGGCTTTCTGCCTAAACCCTTTCAGTGACCCTTGTCCTCGGGGTAGAGTCCTGACCAAGTGTTCACCTCGGAGTGATCCCAACTAAGACTGGGCCCCCTCTTGCCCTGCGCCCCATAGCAGTCGCATTGGTCTGGCGCTATGGTATTGTATGTGCCTTGTATTCACTGACTCTACGTGATAAATGCCATTTGCTGAAGCGAGAGGACCCCTTTAAGGGAACCTCATAATAACTGGGGAACGGACAGGACATTTACCTGGTGACCTCCTGTTCATCTTCCTGGGCTCCTCTTCTATCATCCAAGATGGCCGCACCGCTTCTTCTCAGACTACCTGATGCATACTGTGTATTGTCAAGCCCTGATCTCGGATTGGCCAGCGCTGCTCACCTGAACAGTGTTGACCAATCCAAGACCAGCGCTGGACAACAGGAAGTGTCTTAGACTACAATACACAGTATGCATCAGGTAGTCTGAGAAGAAGCGGTGCGGCCATCTTGGATGAGAGAAGAGCAGCCCAGGAAGATGAACGGGAGGTCACCAGGTAAATGTCCTGTCCGTTCCCCAGCTGATGTGAATTTTATTTCTTGACGACAATCCGTGAAGCATTGAGGTGACTTGGGCCTTTTAGTTCTAATCCCGGTGGTTCACTGTTCTCGGCAGACATACTGATCTGCGTGTGGTTTGCATCTGCTAATCTGTACTTCCTGTTCTCCCGATTCCGCAGGATATCCAGCAACTGCTGCAGCTCCAGCAACTGGTCCTCGTTCCCGGGCATCATCTCCAGTCCCCAACACAGTTCCTGCTGCCCCAAGCGGGGCAAGGCCAACAAGGTGAGGGCCTTTATGGCAGTTTGTGTCTGACAGCCCGGGGGTGTCACAGCGATGGGGAATCTAAATCCACAGCACGTCCTTTCATTCTGCCCAATTTACACCATGGATTTCCGATATGAATGCACAGCAAAACGGTGAAACATCCTCACGGAATACATTTAGATTGTGCTGAAGATTCACCTTATTCTTGGAGAAAACCTAGCACTCGCACATAGAAGTGAACAGAGGAAGGCACGCCTGCGCGGCTTCTCCGCTTTCACAGCGGGGCCCCATTCTGCAGATTGGAGCCGTTCTGAGATATTTAGAGCATCTCCTAATGACCCGCCATAAGTGTCCAGATGTTACAACCCCTTTAAAGAGAACCAAAAACAAAGCACTAGTATACCGTCATACAGCTGCCCATAGCAAAACCATCTGTAAAGTATAGTAAGTGAAGACCTACCTTACCGGCAGCGAGCCCAGCTACCTTACACCTAAGAACCTGAGGATGGTACACCTCGCTTCACTGCGCATGCGCCTCGGGGTGTGCACAGTGAGCAAGGCGTCCTGTCCTCAGCCCCACACCAGGTGACAAGATGGACATTTGCAGAGAAGCATTTGGTTTGAGCGGTGACACACTGGCATTACATGGCACACACAATGGCACTGCTCTCGGTACGATATGTCGGTAATATTTCTAATGTCCTATTGTGGCCAGCACATGGGGTCATAACTCAGGGTATTGTGTCCTACGTGTTCATAGTCTGATTGCCTCCGTCTTCTCCAGGCCTCCTTTCTGCATCAAATCTCTTCCAGCTACCTCAACAGAGCCAGGGGAATCTCATCCCGGGTCAGCCCAGGCCTGGCCTTCCCTCTCAGGTGAGTGTCGGAGAGCGTGGCTGCTGCGGGTGATATTTCTGTACTTCCAGCACATCCTTGCTGTCCGATCATCCGTCCGCCATAGTGAAGCATTGCCCCCTGTATGTGCAGTACATACAAGGGTAGAGTCGCTAAGACGTCTGCTGTCTCTTTTTAGGCTGTGTCCCGTCCTGGACACCAGGACCCACCAATATTGTCACACACGGAAGCAGCGTCCCACCCTGAGGAGCCCAGCGACTTGGAGGAGTTGGAGCAGTTTGCCAGAACCTTCAAGCAGCGTCGGATTAAACTCGGATTCACTCAGGTAGTTTTGGAGTATAACGTGTGGCGGCTGCGCTGCTCATGGTTTTGGTGAGGCCACTTTCATACAGTGTTTTTAGCATTGTCCGTCTAGACAGATACCTCTGATGTAGGTCGCTCTACGGCCATATAATGGCATCTGCCCCCCATATGCTCCTTGACAAACCACATGTACCGCACAGTATTTGTTTTCTGCATTTCTGCTCCATGAAGATATACGTTTACGTGCTGATTTAGCGTACACTCCCTTCACTGTTGTTCATCTGCACAGCGCCCCCCCAGGACCACCTGGCTTTGCAGGGAACTGCAGTACATTTCCATTAAAGTGAATGGGGTCGGTATCAACTTCCAGCACAGGACAGGGTGGCCAGAAATGCTTACAAGAGGACGGAGTGCTTAACCCTTCATTCTTATTCTTGGTGGGGGTTCACAAGGTTGGACCCCCACTGCCCATAAGCTGATATATTATCACTTTATAAGATGGGACTAATCCGACTGTAGATAAGGCAGGCTCACGTCGCACTGCGGGGTAGATCATGGAGTGTATGGTAACAGGTGAGTACGTCCTAATGATCGGGGCGTGTGTGATACTGTAGGGGCTATGGTGTATATGGCAGGTTGTGTGGGGATGATGGATGACAGACCTCCCAAGTGTCCCTCTTTCGGACTCATGTCCCTCTTTTTGACCAGGAGGTGGTTGGCTATCTGTAATGAGGGTCTTGATGTTTGACAGGGGGACGTCGGCCTGGCCATGGGAAAGCTGTATGGCAATGATTTCTCTCAGACAACGATCTCCCGATTCGAGGCACTTAACCTGAGCTTCAAGAACATGTGCAAGCTGAAACCATTGCTCCAGAAGTGGCTGAGCGATGCAGGTAAGGCGGCCAAGGCTGCGGTGCAAGGAGCGCACTCACCATTCACTGTGGGTAACCCTGATCTCTTCCCCCCAGAAACAATGTCCGTAGACAGCACACTGCCGAGCCCCAACCCTCTGAACAGTCCTGGGGGAGGCTATGAAGGGCTTCCTGGTCGTAGACGGAAGAAACGCACCAGCATCGAGACCAATGTGCGCTACGCACTGGAGAAAAGTTTTATTGCGGTGAGATATGAGCGTACGCTCTCACGGCGTGATGGTGACGTGGTCAGCCTCTGGGATTGTCACCACACGGGCCGGCGGCTGCTCACTCTTCTGTTCTTCTATGTCTCATCTCTTCATCCCTGTGCAGAACCAGAAACCTACCTCTGAGGAGATCCTGGTGATTGCTGAGCAGCTGAACATGGAGAAGGAGGTGATCCGCGTGTGGTTCTGTAACCGCCGGCAGAAGGAGAAGCGCATCAATCCCTGTAGCAGTATGCCACTTATTCCCTGCCAGGGCAAGGGACAACTGTATGGGAGCCATATGGTAAAGATGCCTCGATTCCCTCCCCCCACTCTATGAGGGACCTGTACACTAAATGCATGGCACGCAATGGGCATCTGACCACATTCGTCTTCTTCTCACTTTCTGCTGCAGACATTTCACTTTATATGTGATGTTTTCCCAGATCTTTGTGATTTCACCTGTGACACCGTCATACAGACCCGACCATTGTGGCCCAGTAAGCTTGTAGTTGGCTGTCCATGGTTCAGCCTGTAATGTAGTGGTTATATGGCAGGAATCTGAAGATCTGTCTGGCCTGTAGGGCCCTGCCGCCCCCCAAACATACCCTCGGTTATCCCTCCTGTTTCTGTCCTCATCCACCCTGCACTCTCTCATATTGCCTCCTTTCCTTGGTCCTCTCCAGGTGTCTCCCCCGGTGTCTGCCCCCACGATCACTTCCCAGGCTTCCAGTATTCTCAGCACAACAGGTAAACGGACGCATCTCACGTGTATATATATATATGTATCTGCTGCCTTCCTCCATCATTGGTGTCACCGTTGTTATAGTAACGCATGGAATGCTGCACTGCTGTGATCTCACTGGTATGTACTGGTGTCATGTCATGGTATGTACTGGTATGCACTGGTGTGACCTCAGTGGTATGTACTGGTGTGCTGTGGTGTGATGTCCTGGTATGTATGGTACGAGTCACTGATATGTACTGGTATGACCTCACTGGTATGTTCTGGTATGACCTCATTGGTATATACTGGTATGACCTCACTGGTATATACTGGTATGACCTCACTGGTATGTGCTGGTATGACCTCACTGGTATGTTCTGGTATGACCTCACTGGTATGTTCTGGTATGACCTCATTGGTATATACTGGTATGACCTCACTGGTATATACTGGTATGACCTCACTGGTATGTGCTGGTATGACCTCACTGGTATGTACTGGTATGACCTCACTGGTATGTACTGGTATGACTTCACTGGTATCTACTGGTATGACCTCACTGGTATATACCGGTATGACCTCACTGGTATATACTGTTATGACTTCACTGGTATCTACTGGTATGACCTCACTGGTATGTACTGGTATGACCTCACTGGTATGTACTGGTATGACCTCACCGAGTTGTCGTATGCACATTGCGGTGTCCTGGTGATTACCTAACCATCCGGCCTCTGTAATCTCTTCCATGTAGTGACTACCTTACCTTCCGCAGTGGGGTCTCTCATACATCCTCGTCCACCCTCCAACACAGCGCCCCCATCTGCCACCCCCCCTCCAAGCAACAGCACAAGTGCAAGTCCCCAGAGCAGCACCCATTCTGGGCTCAGTCTGACAGGACTCAGCCCCAGCGCAGGGTAAGTAGTGAACTGGGAAGGTGGCATCGGAGCAGATGGCCGCTCTGTGCACAGCATGGCACTTCATGTATGTTAGACCCGTCCCATGTGACAAGCTGGTGGGAATTTCCGGATGATTATGTATTATGGACGGCGTCAGTTTGGCACTAAATAGTTATTGGAGATTGTCTTTCCCATCTTATCCATATTCTTGGTCTTGCAGGGGCACAGTGCTCGGGGTCAGCCCGGGGTTGAACCCAGCCCTCATGGCTGGAAACCCACTGGCCACCATCCAAGGTTTGTAGGACAGGAGGAGTCGCATGGCCTCTCACATTCATAGCATGCGTCATCACATTCGTATTGATGGACTGTGACGTTTCCATCACATTGCAGCCGTACACCACATCTGTGAACATGGCGGCCGCCTCACATGTGCACATGCTGGACTGAAAGAGGGAAGCAGCTGGGAATCCCATAATCCTCAGCGCCCTGAAAGTGCCAACATTGATAATCAGCAGAATTAAAGGGAATGTGCCCTCAGAACGTGCCCCACTGCTTAAAGACATTGACCCCTGTTCCTTAGAGATCACTTCTCAGCAGTCATCCCATGATCATCACAGGCAGGATTAGAATGACAGATATCACCTATATACTGTACATACACATGTGGACATAATTGTCTGCCCCTTCCATTAAAGAAAGAAAACAGTCATAGAAAATCATAAATGAGACTGCTTGCCCATCCCCACAGGTCACAGAGCATGCTCACTATACTCTCCCATAGAAGTCAGTATTTGGTGTCCACAGCTCCCCTCCTCCCTCCACAATGACCTCTGCACAGGTCACAGAGCATGCTCACTATACTCTCCCATAGAAGTCAATGTTTAATGGTCACAGCTCCTCTCCTCCTTGCACAATGACCTCTGCACAGGTCACAGAGCATGCTCACTATACTCTCCCATAGAAGTCAGTATTTGGTGGTCACAGCTCCCCTCCTCCCTCCACAATGACCTCTGCACAGGTTACAGAGCATGCTCACTATACTCTTCCATAGAAGTCAGTATTTGGTGGTCACAGCTCAGCTCCTCCCTCCACAATGACCTCTGCACAGGTCACAGAGCATGCTCACTATACTCTCCCATAGAAGTCAGTATTTGGTGTCCACAGCTCCCCTCCTCCTTGCACAATGACCTCTGCACAGGTCACAGAGCATGCTCACTATACTCTCCCATAGAAGTCAGTATTTGGTGTCCACAGCTCCACTCCTCCTTGCACAATGACCTCTGCACAGGTCACAGAGCATGCTCACTATACTCTCCCATAGAAGTCAATGTTTAATGGTCACAGCTCCTCTCCTCCTTGCACAATGACCTCTGCACAGGTCACAGAGCATGCTCACTATACTCTCCCATAGAAGTCAATGTTTAATGGTCACAGCTCCTCTCCTCCTTGCACAATGACCTCTGCACAGGTCACAGAGCATGCTCACTATACTCTCCCATAGAAGTCAGTATTTGGTGGTCACAGCTCCCCTCCTCCTTGCACAATGACCTCTGCACAGGTCACAGAGCATGCTCACTATACTCTCCCATAGAAGTCAATGTTTAATGGTCACAGCTCCTCTCCTCCTTGCACAATGACCTCTGCACAGGTCACAGAGCATGCTCACTATACTCTCCCATAGAAGTCAGTATTTGGTGGTCACAGCTCCTCTCCTCCTTGCACAATGACCTCTGCACAGGTCACAGAGCATGCTCACTATACTCTCCCATAGAAGTCAGTATTTGGTGGTCACAGCTCCTCTCCTCCCTCCACAATGACCTCTGCACAGGTCACAGAGCATGCTCACTATACTCTCCCATAGAAGTCAATGTTTAATGGTCACAGCTCCTCTCCTCCCTCCACAATGACCTCTGCACAGGTCACAGAGCATGCTCACTATACTCTCCCATAGAAGTCAGTATTTGGTGGTCACAGCTCCCCTCCTCCTTGCACAATGACCTCTGCACAGGTCACAGAGCATGCTCACTATACTCTCCCATAGAAGTCAGTATTTGGTGTCCACAGCTCCTCTCCTCCTTGCACAATGACCTCTGCACAGGTCACAGAGCATGCTCACTATACTCTCCCATAGAAGTCAGTATTTGGTGGTCACAGCTCCTCTCCTCCCTCCACAATGACCTCTGCACAGGTCACAGAGCATGCTCACTATACTCTCCCATAGAAGTCAGTATTTGGTGTCCACAGCTCCCCTCCTCCCTCCACAATGACCTCTGCACAGGTCACAGAGCATGCTCACTATACTCTCCCATAGAAGTCAATGTTTAATGGTCACAGCTCCTCTCCTCCTTGCACAATGACCTCTGCACAGGTCACAGAGCATGCTCACTATACTCTCCCATAGAAGTCAGTATTTGGTGGTCACAGCTCCCCTCCTCCTTGCACAATGACCTCTGCACAGGTCACAGAGCATGCACACTATACTCTCCCATAGAAGTCAATGTTTAATGGTCACAGCTCCTCTCCTCCCTCCACAATGACCTCTGCACAGGTCACAGAGCATGCTCACTATACTCTCCCATAGAAGTCAATGTTTAATGGTCATAGCTCCCCTCCTCCTTGCACAATGACCTCTGCACAGGTCACAGAGCATGCTCACTATACTCTCCCATAGAAGTCAATGTTTAATAGTCACAGCTCCTCTCCTCCTTGCACAATGACCTCTGCACAGGTCACAGAGCATGCTCACTATACTCTCCCATAGAAGTCAGTATTTGGTGGTCACAGCTCCCCTCCTCCTTGCACAATGACCTCTGCACAGGTCACAGAGCATGCTCACTATACTCTTCCATAGAAGTCAGTATTTGGTGTCCACAGCTCCACTCCTCCTTGCACAATGACCTCTGCACAGGTCACAGAGCATGCTCACTATACTCTCCCATAGAAGTCAATGTTTAATGGTCACAGCTCCCCTCCTCCTTGCACAATGACCTCTGCACAGGTCACAGAGCATGCTCACTATACTCTCCCATAGAAGTCAATGTTTAATGGTCACAGCTCCTCTCCTCCTTGCACAATGACCTCTGCACAGGTCACAGAGCATGCTCACTACACTCTCCCATAGAAGTCAGTATTTGGTGGTCACAGCTCCTCTCCTCCTTGCACAATGACCTCTGCACAGGTCACAGAGCATGCTCACTATACTCTCCCATAGAAGTCAGTATTTGGTGTCCACAGCTCCCCTCCTCCTTGCACAATGACCTCTGCACAGGTCACAGAGCATGCTCACTATACTCTCCCATAGAAGTCAATGTTTAATGGTCACAGCTCCTCTCCTCCTTGCACAATGACCTCTGCACAGGTCACAGAGCATGCTCACTATACTCTTCCATAGAAGTCAATGTTTAATGGTCACAGCTCCCCTCCTCCTTGCACAATGACCTCTGCACAGGTCACAGAGCATGCTCACTATACTCTCCCATAGAAGTCAATGTTTAATGGTCACAGCTCCCCTCCTCCTTGCACAATGACCTCTGCACAGGTCACAGAGCATGCTCACTATACTCTCCCATAGAAGTCAATGTTTAATGGTCACAGCTCCCCTCCTCCTTGCACAATGACCTCTGCACAGGTCACAGAGCATGCTCACTATACTCTCCCATAGAAGTCAGTATTTGGTGTCCACAGCTCCTCTCCTCCTTGCACAATGACCTCTGCACAGGTCACAGAGCATGCTCACTATACTCTCCCATAGAAGTCAGTATTTGGTGGTCACAGCTCCCCTCCTCCTTGCACAATGACCTCTGCACAGGTCACAGAGCATGCTCACTATACTCTTCCATAGAAGTCAGTATTTGGTGTCCACAGCTCCACTCCTCCTTGCACAATGACCTCTGCACAGGTCACAGAGCATGCTCACTATACTCTCCCATAGAAGTCAATGTTTAATGGTCACAGCTCCCCTCCTCCTTGCACAATGACCTCTGCACAGGTCACAGAGCATGCTCACTATACTCTCCCATAGAAGTCAATGTTTAATGGTCACAGCTCCTCTCCTCCTTGCACAATGACCTCTGCACAGGTCACAGAGCATGCTCACTATACTCTTCCATAGAAGTCAATGTTTAATGGTCACAGCTCCCCTCCTCCTTGCACAATGACCTCTGCACAGGTCACAGAGCATGCTCACTATACTCTCCCATAGAAGTCAGTATTTGGTGTCCACAGCTCCACTCCTCCTTGCACAATGACCTCTGCACAGGTCACAGAGCATGCTCACTATACTCTCCCATAGAAGTCAATGTTTAATGGTCACAGCTCCTCTCCTCCTTGCACAATGACCTCTGCACAGGTCACAGAGCATGCTCACTATACTCTCCCATAGAAGTCAGTATTTGGTGTCCACAGCTCCCCTCCTCCTTGCACAATGAC
This sequence comes from Bufo bufo, assembly GCF_905171765.1. Taxonomy (NCBI): domain Eukaryota; kingdom Metazoa; phylum Chordata; class Amphibia; order Anura; family Bufonidae; genus Bufo; species Bufo bufo. Next base: position 5,695,133 of record NC_053389.1, on the reverse strand, counting down.
CTCTGCACAGGTCACAGAGCATGCTCACTATACTCTCCCATAGAAGTCAGTATTTGGTGGTCACAGCTCCCCTCCTCCTTGCACAATGACCTCTGCACAGGTCACAGAGCATGCTCACTATACTCTTCCATAGAAGTCAATGTTTAATGGTCACAGCTCCCCTCCTCCTTGCACAATGACCTCTGCACAGGTCACAGAGCATGCTCACTATACTCTCCCATAGAAGTCAATGTTTAATGGTCACAGCTCCTCTCCTCCTTGCACAATGACCTCTGCACAGGTCACAGAGCATGCTCACTATACTCTCCCATAGAAGTCAGTATTTGGTGGTCACAGCTCCTCTCCTCCTTGCACAATGACCTCTGCACAGGTCACAGAGCATGCTCACTATACTCTCCCATAGAAGTCAGTATTTGGTGTCCACAGCTCCCCTCCTCCTTGCACAATGACCTCTGCACAGGTCACAGAGCATGCTCACTATACTCTCCCATAGAAGTCAGTATTTGGTGTCCACAGCTCCCCTCCTCCTTGCACAATGACCTCTGCACAGGTCACAGAGCATGCTCACTATACTCTCCCATAGAAGTCAATGTTTAATGGTCACAGCTCCTCTCCTCCTTGCACAATGACCTCTGCACAGGTCACAGAGCATGCTCACTATACTCTCCCATAGAAGTCAGTATTTGGTGTCCACAGCTCCCCTCCTCCTTGCACAATGACCTCTGCACAGGTCACAGAGCATGCTCACTATACTCTCCCATAGAAGTCAGTATTTGGTGGTCACAGCTCCCCTCCTCCTTGCACAATGACCTCTGCACAGGTCACAGAGCATGCTCACTATACTCTTCCATAGAAGTCAATGTTTAATGGTCACAGCTCCCCTCCTCCTTGCACAATGACCTCTGCACAGGTCACAGAGCATGCTCACTATACTCTCCCATAGAAGTCAATGTTTAATGGTCACAGCTCCTCTCCTCCTTGCACAATGACCTCTGCACAGGTCACAGAGCATGCTCACTATACTCTCCCATAGAAGTCAGTATTTGGTGGTCACAGCTCCCCTCCTCCTTGCACAATGACCTCTGCACAGGTTACAGAGCATGCTCACTATACTCTCCCATAGAAGTCAGTATTTGGTGGTCACAGCTCCTCTCCTCCTTGCACAATGACCTCTGCACAGGTCACAGAGCATGCTCACTATACTCTCCCATAGAAGTCAGTATTTGGTGGTCACAGCTCCTCTCCTCCTTGCACAATGACCTCTGCACAGGTCACAGAGCATGCTCACTATACTCTTCCATAGAAGTCAGTATTTGGTGGTCACAGCTCCTCTCCTCCTTGCACAATGACCTCTGCACAGGTCACAGAGCATGCTCACTATACTCTCCCATAGAAGTCAGTATTTGGTGGTCACAGCTCCTCTCCTCCTTGCACAATGACCTCTGCACAGGTCACAGAGCATGCTCACTATACTCTCCCATAGAAGTCAGTATTTGGTGTCCACAGCTCCCCTCCTCCTTGCACAATGACCTCTGCACAGGTCACAGAGCATGCTCACTATACTCTCCCATAGAAGTCAGTATTTGGTGGTCACAGCTCCTCTCCTCCTTGCACAATGACCTCTGCACAGGTCACAGAGCATGCTCACTATACTCTCCCATAGAAGTCAGTATTTGGTGGTCACAGCTCCTCTCCTCCTTGCACAATGACCTCTGCACAGGTCACAGAGCATGCTCACTATACTCTCCCATAGAAGTCAATGTTTAATGGTCACAGCTCCTCTCCTCCTTGCACAATGACCTCTGCACAGGTCACAGAGCATGCTCACTATACTCTCCCATAGAAGTCAGTATTTGGTGGTCACAGCTCCTCTCCTCCTTGCACAATGACCTCTGCACAGGTCACAGAGCATGCTCACTATACTCTCCCATAGAAGTCAGTATTTGGTGTCCACAGCTCCCCTCCTCCTTGCACAATGACCTCTGCACAGGTCACAGAGCATGCTCACTATACTCTCCCATAGAAGTCAATGTTTAATGGTCACAGCTCCTCTCCTCCTTGCACAATGACCTCTGCACAGGTCACAGAGCATGCTCACTATACTCTTCCATAGAAGTCAATGTTTAATGGTCACAGCTCCCCTCCTCCTTGCACAATGACCTCTGCACAGGTCACAGAGCATGCTCACTATACTCTCCCATAGAAGTCAATGTTTAATGGTCACAGCTCCCCTCCTCCTTGCACAATGACCTCTGCACAGGTCACAGAGCATGCTCACTATACTCTCCCATAGAAGTCAATGTTTAATGGTCACAGCTCCCCTCCTCCTTGCACAATGACCTCTGCACAGGTCACAGAGCATGCTCACTATACTCTCCCATAGAAGTCAGTATTTGGTGTCCACAGCTCCTCTCCTCCTTGCACAATGACCTCTGCACAGGTCACAGAGCATGCTCACTATACTCTCCCATAGAAGTCAGTATTTGGTGGTCACAGCTCCCCTCCTCCTTGCACAATGACCTCTGCACAGGTCACAGAGCATGCTCACTATACTCTTCCATAGAAGTCAGTATTTGGTGTCCACAGCTCCACTCCTCCTTGCACAATGACCTCTGCACAGGTCACAGAGCATGCTCACTATACTCTCCCATAGAAGTCAATGTTTAATGGTCACAGCTCCCCTCCTCCTTGCACAATGACCTCTGCACAGGTCACAGAGCATGCTCACTATACTCTCCCATAGAAGTCAATGTTTAATGGTCACAGCTCCTCTCCTCCTTGCACAATGACCTCTGCACAGGTCACAGAGCATGCTCACTATACTCTTCCATAGAAGTCAATGTTTAATGGTCACAGCTCCCCTCCTCCTTGCACAATGACCTCTGCACAGGTCACAGAGCATGCTCACTATACTCTCCCATAGAAGTCAGTATTTGGTGTCCACAGCTCCACTCCTCCTTGCACAATGACCTCTGCACAGGTCACAGAGCATGCTCACTATACTCTCCCATAGAAGTCAGTGTTTAATGGTCACAGCTCCTCTCCTCCTTGCACAATGACCTCTGCACAGGTCACAGAGCATGCTCACTATACTCTCCCATAGAAGTCAGTATTTGGTGTCCACAGCTCCCCTCCTCCTTGCACAATGACCTCTGCACAGGTCACAGAGCATGCTCACTATACTCTCCCATAGAAGTCAGTATTTGGTGGTCACAGCTCCCCTCCTCCTTGCACAATGACCTCTGCACAGGTCACAGAGCATGCTCACTATACTCTTCCATAGAAGTCAATGTTTAATGGTCACAGCTCCCCTCCTCCTTGCACAATGACCTCTGCACAGGTCACAGAGCATGCTCACTATACTCTCCCATAGAAGTCAATGTTTAATGGTCACAGCTCCTCTCCTCCTTGCACAATGACCTCTGCACAGGTCACAGAGCATGCTCACTATACTCTCCCATAGAAGTCAGTATTTGGTGGTCACAGCTCCTCTCCTCCTTGCACAATGACCTCTGCACAGGTCACAGAGCATGCTCACTATACTCTCCCATAGAAGTCAGTATTTGGTGTCCACAGCTCCCCTCCTCCTTGCACAATGACCTCTGCACAGGTCACAGAGCATGCTCACTATACTCTCCCATAGAAGTCAGTATTTGGTGTCCACAGCTCCCCTCCTCCTTGCACAATGACCTCTGCACAGGTCACAGAGCATGCTCACTATACTCTCCCATAGAAGTCAATGTTTAATGGTCACAGCTCCTCTCCTCCTTGCACAATGACCTCTGCACAGGTCACAGAGCATGCTCACTATACTCTCCCATAGAAGTCAGTATTTGGTGTCCACAGCTCCCCTCCTCCTTGCACAATGACCTCTGCACAGGTCACAGAGCATGCTCACTATACTCTCCCATAGAAGTCAGTATTTGGTGGTCACAGCTCCCCTCCTCCTTGCACAATGACCTCTGCACAGGTCACAGAGCATGCTCACTATACTCTTCCATAGAAGTCAATGTTTAATGGTCACAGCTCCCCTCCTCCTTGCACAATGACCTCTGCACAGGTCACAGAGCATGCTCACTATACTCTCCCATAGAAGTCAATGTTTAATGGTCACAGCTCCTCTCCTCCTTGCACAATGACCTCTGCACAGGTCACAGAGCATGCTCACTATACTCTCCCATAGAAGTCAGTATTTGGTGGTCACAGCTCCCCTCCTCCTTGCACAATGACCTCTGCACAGGTTACAGAGCATGCTCACTATACTCTCCCATAGAAGTCAGTATTTGGTGGTCACAGCTCCTCTCCTCCTTGCACAATGACCTCTGCACAGGTCACAGAGCATGCTCACTATACTCTCCCATAGAAGTCAGTATTTGGTGGTCACAGCTCCTCTCCTCCTTGCACAATGACCTCTGCACAGGTCACAGAGCATGCTCACTATACTCTTCCATAGAAGTCAGTATTTGGTGGTCACAGCTCCTCTCCTCCTTGCACAATGACCTCTGCACAGGTCACAGAGCATGCTCACTATACTCTCCCATAGAAGTCAGCATTTGGTGGTCACAGCTCCTCTCCTCATTGCACAATGACCTCTGCACAGGTCACAGAGCATGCTCACTATACTCTTCCATAGAAGTCAGTATTTGGTGGTCACAGCTCCTCTCCTCCTTGCACAATGACCTCTGCACAGGTCACAGAGCATGCTCACTATACTCTCCCATAGAAGTCAATGTTTAATGGTCACAGCTCCTCTCCTCCTTGCAGCATGACCTCTGCACAGGTCACAGAGCATGCTCACTATACTCTCCCATAGAAGTCAATGTTTAATGGTCACAGCTCCTCTCCTCCTTGCACAATGACCTCTGCACAGGTCACAGATCATGCTCACTATACTCTTCCATAGAAGTCAGTATTTGGTGTCCACAGCTCCCCTCCTCCTTGCACAATGACCTCTGCACAGGTCACAGAGCATGCTCACTATACTCTCCCATAGAAGTCAATGTTTAATGGTCACAGCTCCTCTCCTCCTTGCACAATGACCTCTGCACAGGTCACAGAGCATGCTCACTATACTCTCCCATAGAAGTCAATGTTTAATGGTCACAGCTCAGCTCCTCCCTCCACAATGACCTCTGCACAGGTCACAGAGCATGCTCACTATACTCTTCCATAGAAGTCAGTATTTGGTGGTCACAGCTCCCCTCCTCCTTGCACAATGACCTCTGCACAGGTCACAGAGCATGCTCACTATACTCTCCCATAGAAGTCAGTATTTGGTGTCCACAGCTCCCCTCATCCTTGCACAATGACCTCTGCACAGGTAACAGAGCATGCTCACTATACTCTCCCATAGAAGTCAATGTTTAATGGTCACAGCTCCCCTCCTCCTTGCACAATGACCTCTGCACAGGTCACAGAGCATGCTCACTATACTCTCCCATAGAAGTCAGTATTTGGTGGTCACAGCTCCTCTCCTCCTTGCACAATGACCTCTGCACAGGTCACAGAGCATGCTCACTATACTCTTCCATAGAAGTCAGTATTTGGTGTCCACAGCTCCTCTCCTCCTTGCACAATGACCTCTGCACAGGTCACAGAGCATGCTCACTATACTCTTCCATAGAAGTCAGTATTTGGTGGTCACAGCTCCCCTCCTCCTTGCACAATGACCTCTGCACAGGTCACAGAGCATGCTCACTATACTCTTCCATAGAAGTCAGTATTTGGTGTCCACAGCTCCTCTCCTCCTTGCAATATGACCTCTGCACAGGTCACAGAGCATGCTCACTGTACTCTTTCATAGAAGTCAGTATTTGGTGTCCACAGCTCCCCTCCTCCTTGCACAATGACCTCTGCACAGGTAACAGAGCATGCTCACTATACTCTTCCATAGAAGTCAGTATTTGGTGGTCACAGCTCCTCTCCTCCTTGCACAATGACCTCTGCACAGGTCACAGAGCATGCTCACTATACTCTTCCATAGAAGTCAGTATTTTGTGTCCACAGCTCCTCTCCTCCTTGTAATATGACCTCTGCACAGGTCACAGAGCATGCTCACTATACTCTTTCATAGAAGTCAGTATTTGGTGTCCACAGCTCCCCTCCTCCTTGCACAATGACCTCTGCACAGGTCACAGAGCGTGCTCACTATACTCTTCCATAGTAGTCAATGTTTAATGGCCACAGCTCAGCTCCTCCCTCCACAATGACCTCTGCACAGGTCACAGAGCATGCTCACTATACTTTTCCATAGAAGTCAGTATTTGGTGGTCACAGCTCCCCTCCTCCTTGCACAATGACCTCTGCACAGGTCACAGAGCATGCTCACTATACTCTTCCATAGAAGTCAGTATTTGGTGGTCACAGCTCCTCTCCTCCTTGCACAATGACCTCTGCACAGGTCACAGAGCATGCTCACTATACTCTTCCATAGAAGTCAGTATTTGGTGGTCACAGCTCCCCTCCTCCTTGCACAATGACCTCTGCACAGGTCACAGAGCATGCTCACTATACTCTTCCATAGAAGTCAGTATTTGGTGGTCACAGCTCCTCTCTTTCTTGCACAATGACCTCTGCACAGGTCACAGAGCATGCTCACTATACTCTTCCATAGAAGTCAGTATTTGGTGTCCACAGCTCCCCTCCTTCTTGCACAATGACCTCTGCACAGGTCTCAGAGCATGCTCACTATACTCTTCCATAGAAGTCAGTATTTGGTGGTCACAGCTCCTCTCCTCCTTGCACAATGACCTCTGCACAGGTCACAGAGCATGCTCACTATACTCTTCCATAGAAGTCAGTATTTGGTGGTCACAGCTCCCCTCCTCCTTGCACAATGACCTCTGCACAGGTCACAGAGCATGCTCACTATACTCTTCCATAGAAGTCAGTATTTGGTGGTCACAGCTCCCCTCCTCCTTGCACAATGACCTCTGCACAGGTCACAGAGCATGCTCACTATACTCTCCCATAGAAGTCAGTATTTGGTGGTCACAGCTCCCCTCCTCCTTGCACAATGACCTCTGCACAGGTCACAGAGCATGCTCACTATACTCTTCCATAGAAGTCAGTATTTGGTGGTCACAGCTCCTCTCTTTCTTGCACAATGACCTCTGCACAGGTCACAGAGCATGCTCACTATACTCTTCCATAGAAGTCAGTATTTGGTGGTCACAGCTCCTCTCCTCCTTGCACAATGACCTCTGCACAGGTCACAGAGCATGCTCACTATACTCTCCCATAGAAGTCAGTATTTGGTGGTCACAGCTCCTCTCCTCCTTGCACAATGACCTCTGCACAGGTCACAGAGCATGCTCACTATACTCTTCCATAGAAGTCAGTATTTGGTGGTCACAGCTCCTCTCCTCCTTGCACAATGACCTCTGCACAGGTCACAGAGCATGCTCACTATACTCTTCCATAGAAGTCAGTATTTGGTGGTCACAGCTCCTCTCCTCCTTGCACAATGACCTCTGCACAGGTCACAGAGCATGCTCACTATACTCTTCCATAGAAGTCAGTATTTGGTGGTCACAGCTCCCCTCCTCCTTGCACAATGACCTCTGCACCGGTCACAGAGCATGCTCACTATACTCTTCCATAGAAGTCAGTATTTGGTGTCCACAGCTCCTCTCCTCCTTGCACAATGACGTCTGCACAGGTCACAGAGCATGCTTACTATTCTCTTCCATAGAAGTCAGTATTTGGTGGTCACAGCTCCTCTCCTCCTTGCACAATGACCTCTGCACAGGTCACAGAGCATGCTCACTATACTCTTCCATAGAAGTCAGTATTTGGTGGTCACAGCTCCCCTCCTCCTTGCACAATGGCCTCTGCACAGGTCACAGAGCATGCTCACTATACTCTTCCATAGAAGTCAGTATTTGGTGTCCACAGCTCCTCTCCTCCTTGCACAATGACCTCTGCACAGGTCACAGAGCATGCTCACTATACTCTTCCATAGAAGTCAGTATTTGGTGGTCACAGCTCCCCTCCTCCTTGCACAATGGCCTCTGCACAGGTCACAGAGCATGCTCACTATACTCTTCCATAGAAGTCAGTATTTGGTGGTCACAGCTCCCCTCCTCCTTGCACAATGACCTCTGCACAGGTCACAGAGCATGCTCACTATACTCTTCCATAGAAGTCAGTATTTGGTGTCCACAGCTCCTCTCCTCCTTGCACAATGACCTCTGCACAGGTCACAGAGCATGCTTACTATACTCTTCCATAGAAGTCAGTATTTGGTGGTCACAGCTCCCCTCCTCCTTGCACAATGACCTCTGCACAGGTCACAGAGCATGCTCACTATACTCTTCCATAGAAGTCAGTATTTGGTGTCCACAGCTCCTCTCCTCCTTGCACAATGACCTCTGCACAGGTCACAGAGCATGCTTACTATACTCTTCCATAGAAGTCAGTATTTGGTGGTCACAGCTCCTCTCCTCCTTGCACAATGACCTCTGCACAGGTCACAGAGCATGCTCACTATACTCTTCCATAGAAGTCAGTATTTGGTGGTCACAGCTCCCCTCCTCCTTGCACAATGGCCTCTGCACAGGTCACAGAGCATGCTCACTATACTCTTCCATAGAAGTCAGTATTTGGTGTCCACAGCTCCTCTCCTCCTTGCACAATGACCTCTGCACAGGTCACAGAGCATGCTTACTATACTCTTCCATACAAGTCAGTATTTGGTGGTCACAGCTCCTCTCCTCCTTGCACAATGACCTCTGCACAGGTCACAGAGCATGCTCACTATACTGAGCGGCCTGGACCAATTAAACTGACAAAGCAAAGTGGTCTCAAGAGGCAGAGAAATGCTCAAAACCCCAAATGCTGTTGCGCATTTATAACTGGGGGAGCAGGTCCCAGCCCATGTGATCCCCAGCAAAAATGTATACAATGGAGTATGCCTGCAACGGACCAGATGTGCCACAAAGACATCCTACACAGTATAGATAAATGTGTGGATGTGATCCATTGTGTAAAACAAAACAAAACACTCTAAAAATTTGATGCACTACAATGGTAAATGCAATTGACAATATATGGCTAAACCCTCACTCTGATATTAAAAATGAGACTTTCACCAATATATTCTTAGATCAAGAACATACCGGAGCCTGTGCACCTCGTCAAGGTCTCTCATAGTGGCACGGGGCCTAACGCTAACCTACCTGCACCGTATTTGCAATTGCAGGAATTGCAATGTGTGATTTCACGCTGGAGGTACCTGGGAGTCGATTGCTGTGTGTCGGACCTTATGCTCCTGTCATAGCCCATATGGCCCCTGTAATGGCCCATACGGCGCAGGTAGGTTAGCGTTAGGTCCCGTGTCACTATGAGAGACCTTGACGAGGTGCGCAGGCTCCGGTAAGTTCTTGATCTAAGAATATATTGGCGAAAGTCTCATTTTTAATATCAGAGTAATGGTTTAGCCATATATTGTCAATTGCATTTACCATTGTAGAGCATCAAATTTTTGCAGTGTTTTGTTTTACCTGGACCAATTACCAGTCGGTGTAAAGGTGGTTAGCATGTCCAGCCTTTTTCAGTACCCTGTCAAAGTTCTCTAGATGGTGGCCGATCACACTCTCCGCCTTCCTGATTAGCTTCATTAGCCACTAAACATAGTTAGACGTACTGTCAACAACAGCTCCAGCAAGATGGCCGCCACCAAAATCATCTTCAGGAAATAGAATAAAAAAATTCTGCAATCAGAAAATCAAAACTTATTAGAAAAAAAGATTTTGCAAAAAAAAAAAAAACCTATAGGTGACACATTCCCTTTAACTATAAAACTTCTCCTGTGGAGGGGACATCATTGTTGTCGAGCACCAGAGAAGCTTTGCTGAGGATTATTGGAGCAGGTTGGCGAGTCTCCTGGAGACTTACAGTCGCTGAGTGCGGTTATTATCTCCGTGTAAAGTGTGGTTTCCGTTTTATTCGATGTTTTCATGTTTTCATCTCTCGTGATTCTGGTTATCTCACATTTCTCGTATCGCTGATGTGCAGTCATTCTCCTGTCCTCTTGTCTTCTAGCTCTGACCAGTGGTGGCTCTCTGCCACTCTCCGGTCTTGATGCCAGCGGTAACCTCATCCTTGCCAGTGGATCCAACATCTCCAATGCTCCCAGTCTGGTGGGCTCTCCGCTCTTCCTGAACCCTGGAGGTCTCTCTTTTCTCGGGTCTGGCCTGGGACGCATGGCATCTGCTGGTGGTACCCCTAGTCTGTCTCCAGCCTCCACCACGTCTTCTAGCGAGGCTGCCATCTCTACCCTACAGCACAGCCCAGGAGGCTCCCAGCACAGTGGGGAGAGCGATTGAAAGAGGAAACCATCTCTCCCCCCCCCTTCAACCTCCACCAGCACCCAAGTTGAGTCTCCATATACATGGAGGCTCCTGGATACTTCAGGGGGGTAGAGGTGTGAGTACTTTTCAGATGGTTTTGCCTCTTTCCCCCTCAACCCTCCAAGCGAAGACGTGAAATGTGTGGAGGGGGGGATTGGAACCAAAATGAAGAACCAAAAAAGAATTCCTAAACCAAATAAGAACCAAAAACCCAAACCTCGGAAATACTTCAGAGAAACCAAAAATATGCTGCACCCTACTGGGGTGTACAGTGCTCCCCCAACCAAAGGCATTCCCAAAGACTGAAGCCCCCCTGCTCCCTCTTGTTAGTCATGTTGAGCTAGGTGCCATTTTTAGTTACTGAAGGTGAATTTAGGAGGGGGCAGGGAGACCCTCCAAACTCCTTCCTCCTGACGCTTTACGTACTCTTATGAGTGAGAATGAATGTCACAGATTTTAGGAGGAAGGGTAGGAGGCGGCGGCGGCGGGAGAGAGTCCGCTCATAGGGTGGGGTGCATGGGTGAAACATGGGAGACCTTCTGAGATGATGCCCATGGCTCCCCCCCTTCTACACCAAATACCAAAATAACAGCTTTATCCAAAGCCTAACATAGAACCTCAGAGTAACTCTGTGTATACGTGTGACGTCCATGCCAAAAACACCAGTACATCCATTTATAGCTTTTTTTAATGTTTCGCCAGCACTGAACCCCCGTTATTTACCCTGTATTTATTTAGAAGATGCCTGACACCCCCGTACCATGCGTAAGAACTGATCGCAATCCTGTTTACAGAAAGCTCAGTCTGTATTTCCCGTTCCAGCTCTAGATGTGGTTAGAAAACGTAGTTTTTGCCGAGCTGACGGAAAAAAATCAAAAAATGTTCCCCTTTCCCCGGATGTTTTTTTCTAAGATCTTTCATAAAGAAGTTAGTAATATTTTTATGTATTACTTACCGGTAGTTTTACTCTTCCCTTCCCCGACTCACCAGATATTTATAGATTTTACTCCCCCCCCCCCCCTTACTCTGCACAATGGCTTTTTCAGATATTTTTGCCCTTTTTTTGCTTTCATGCCTATTTATTTATTTATGATGCTGCCAAGCTTTATTTTTGCCTTCTTCTCATGGGATACATTTCCAGGATCACACATTTCTGTGGATGGACAAAAATAAAAACCAAGCAAACCAAAAATGAAACCAAAACAGACACAAAAGAGAAACCAAAAAAAAACACAAAAACTTATTCTTTGCTGACGCTGTGCCAAAGTACAGACTCTGAGTGTTGGCAGAGGGAAGATCTATACCAAGAAATAGAGTTACCAAAAATCTCATGTTCCCCCTCCTTCTGAGCCCGAACACCCCACGGACCGCGATACAAGAGTCGCAAAGGTGCGGGCTGCAGGGTGCGTCTTTCTCTGTCTTATATACCTCATCTGAAGAAGCCGATATTATAAAAAAAAAAAAAGGAAACTCAAGGAGGGAATGTTACCGAAACCAAAAACTCAGACTCCGGTGAGGTGCGAGGAGCTCCGACGGTCCCTCCGCATCCCCGTCCAAAAAGCTTTAACGGCCTCTTTGAAAACTTCTCATTTTATTTTCCCATTTTATTTGTGGGTTTTACGAACAATTTTTTTTGTTCTCTGTGCCAAAGTATAAAAAATAGTTATAAACTTTAAAACTTCAGAGAAAGCGCCATGGAAATGAGGGGGAACAAATCGCATACCAAAAATTTCCACATTCGGTGGAGGACATGACCTGAAACGTGAATGAAAGGAAAAGAGAGACACAAACAAGACCAAAAATGACCCTCTCCCTCTCTCTTCTTCTTCCTTTTCTTTTACTTTCGTTTTGTTTTTTTTCTACCTTTTTTTTTAGCTGTCCTTTTTTGGAAATGTGAACTTTGAACTTTCTTAAAGGGACATGGGCCTCATTATAGCTTTAGCTTTAGATGTGATGGAAAAAAATGAAAAAAAACAAAAAAAACATCAAAAACATAATCAGGGGTTAAAGAAAGATGATACTGTGAAAAAAGGGAGGCGTTACAAAACGCGGCCTGAGGTCGCTTAGCCTGTTACCTGCCGGTGAAGTTTGACGTTTGTCGCAGACTCTCTAGCAGTGAAGGGGTTAACCGCCTTTTCTGTGCCCCGCGGCTTTCATTCATGTGGTACGACTTTGAGTGTAGTGAGAACGGGGTGCTCCAAGGGGGACCGAGAGGACAGACTGACGATGGCTTGCCGCTCTGATTCCTAATGAATTGGCGAACCCTGTGGTAACAAGGGCCCGGATAACGCCGCAATCTACCGAGTAACCTGGTACCTCTTATTATGTGAACCTGTACTACTGACATTGTGCTAGAAATAGGCGGAATTGCTAGAATATTGGGCCCCATGCCACTAATGCCGACAAAATGCAGAGATCCCAGCAACGACTGGAATCTGGTCGCCTGCGGCAGATCCGGTTTTGCCTCCAGTAGCCTTAGATATGAGGCCCAATATGTCTACATTTACCAATCGAGGCAAAAAAAATCCCTTTGAAGTTGCTTTATGTGCAGATGTGTGGGATGCTTCTATGTCCTGACAACCCTGGTGGTGGTAAGAGTCATACGTAAAGAGAGCGCCTACCAACCACGATACTGGCGTTAAGGGCGCCCAAGCTGTTTCACACACAAAACCATGCAGCCATTACAATCAGCTGTGCAATTTTTTGGGTGAAACTCAAGCTGTGGCCCCACAAAGGGTTGTCAGACACGTTTACAGCTTGATAAACCATTTCCCCAAATTCCCTTTGCTGCAGTGTAGGGTGAACGAGCGCTTCACCCTTCCATAGAGATTGTGGGGGATCGTTCAGATGTACCTATAATCCCATCCATCTCTATGGAGAGAGGTAGCAATCACTTGGCCTTTCCACTTGACTGCGTCCCCTTATTTTCAGCAGCATCGGGGTCACGGGTTCGCTTCCTCTGATTGAAGCGGTATATAGAGGTATAACACCTTCCAGCTGCCATACGGTGTCAGTGGGTTATATATCTGTTACGTGGCCATGTGCGCTCGGATATTACGTGGACGACCTCCGTCATGGCGCTTACATCAGATAATGCACTGTTGGGGATGGCGGCTGCGTATGTCACGTGCAGCTTATTTGCCACTGTGATGCGGTTTCCAGCTATCACGCTTTAGTCCATTAGAAACTTCTGCCTTGTGTTTGGACTTTGGCGCTCAGATAAGCTTTAGTGGCCGCAAAGTGATTTCATGGGAGCCATTTACAACCTGCGGCTCTCCAGCTGTTGTAAAACTTCAACTCCCACCATTCCCTGCTGTAGGCTGATATCTGTGGGCAGTCTCAGCATGCTGGGAGTTGTAGTTTTGCAACAGCTGCATGTTGGCCATCCCTGCGTTATACCATCTGCGTGACGGATGATGTCAGGATCGTGTGGTGGGACATGGCTGAGCAACACTTTACCGCCTGCACCGATTTACATATCAGAGGTGTGTTCTTCCTAGTGGAGGTCCAAAGGGGGCAGGGCATGACACAGGGCTTCTCTCATTGGTGTTTTCCTCTGTCATGCTCCGCCCCCTCAGGTCCAGCACTAGGCAGTGGGCAAGTTTTGCCCAGAATGTTCCATTAAGCTGGCCGTAGATTTTATAGGAATGTCACTTCTTCATGGACCCCCACATCGGCTGTACCGTGGTCTTATGCTGCTCATCTAAAAATGATCCATTGTGAATGATGCTCATCCCGAATGTAGAGCAGAGCGAGAGCTGCTGATGCACTAGCAGCATGTAGACGCAGCGATGATCGGCGATGGACGATCGCTCCTCCCCGTACGGATTCATTGTTTGCTGGCAGCACATGTTGACACCGGACGATCTGCTGCCAACGGGTGAAGATTTTATGTGCCCCATGCGATCATCCTATGTCAGGTGATGGTCGACACCTTTACATAGTGCGGTTAACAGGAACGAGAACAAGAATCTGTACAAACGCTAGTCCTCCATAATAGTGCGATCCTCGGGGGCTTCGACAACTCTCAGCTCAGGCAGGACATATGGAAAGGGTTCTCTTAGTGACATGGCTGCAGAAACCCCATTCACATGCATGCTAAGTCCTCCAGGGCATCCAGACCTTCTCAAATTCATGGCCATAAACATCCCAGAACAGAGAACCTAAAATGAGCCATAAATGAGGCGTAAGATTCACATGGATCCCAGTAAATAAGCAGCAAGTAAACCGGCGTGGGGGGAGGGGGGCTTCTGGTTTTGTGGGAGGTCTCTGCTCCGAGTACTGACGGGACGATGACGCCTGCGGAGATAAAGGGCTGCCATCTCCCTTTTATTTCCTCGGTCACAATGAGTATATAAAAGCTGGCAGAGCAGAGTTAGGTTATCTGGAAACAGTCAACAAGTAGGGTGGATGCTGCTGACAGATTTCTGGGAAGGAGATTGACGGAAAGGCAAATATTACATAGGTTGTTAAATCAGACTCAGAAGCCATTAACCATACCAGATCCATCAACAGCAGCTTGAACGTTTTATCTGCATGATCATAAATGGTCACTAACTCTTCAGTAGTATAAGTGACCACAAATATGTCTCATCAGAGATAAATGTCCAGTTCTCCTCCTGCCCTCCTCTTCTTGCTAATTTCTTTTCAATCCATCTCCAGCTCTGCTGAAGTATGTTATTCCACATGTGAAAACAAGTCTAAGGAGAGGGGAGGAGGAGGAGTGAGCAGCAGCATTAGTGAGGCAGAACCCACGGAGAGACACTAAAGAGACCACAGAGCTACATAGGAGGTTTATATCTCAGCACAAGTGCTAAATGCACAACCATACAAGTCAGTACTTCTCTGTTATGTCCCCTGTGATCCTGGGGCTGTTTCTGAATGAGTAAGAGAAGGTTAGGAAGCAGATTCTCCTCTACTTTCTGTGTGCTGTGGATGGCAGCTAGTCTCCCCCCACCATCTCTGAGAGAAGTGCAAACTAGACATTCGCTATGCACAGAGAGTTAAGGGTTAAATCCAAGTCATAGTGGGCAGACAGTGTTATTCCTCATGTACAATAGAAAGAAGGTTAGCCATAGGCGGAGCGCGTCGTCCGGAAGATTTCTCTTCTCATTATATGTACGGACTGATGACGCATTTTATTCTCTCTGTTAGGTGGATGATGGGATTCCCTCCCGTCCACAAGGCCTTGTGCACGCCGGCAGATTACAGCCGCCACCTCGTTGAAAGTCAGTGTCACCCGACTGCACAAAACTTCTACAACTCCCAGCATGCAAACTTGCTTGGCCTCTCTCGAAACTCCCATAGAAGTGAATTAAACATGCTGGGAGTTGTAGTTTCACAAAAGCTGGAGTGCCGCTGACCTCTGATTCGTTGTGAGTTCAATCTGCTCAGTGCAGCAGATGTTTGGACTTTCGCCATCTCCTGACTGCGCTGATTTTCCTGGCGCCCATTGAGCACGCGCCGCGCCACAAATTAGTGGAGGTTTATTGGTAGAAATGTATTACTGTATTTGCATCACAATTCTGATGCTGGAAAGACGTAAACTACAACGCAGGCCACACCGGTGCAATCAGTTATAGTGCGCCAAGTTATCATTCACGCGCCAGCCTTAGTAAATTCCCCCCTCAAAGATTTTATGGAGGCGAATGAGCACTGAGCTAGCGTCAGAAGCCCAGCTGGGAAGAGGTGGTCTCAGCAGTCCTCCCCTCACCCCCATAGTATTTTCAGCGGTGCAGCAGCGTTTGTTTTAGGATACCGGCCCTTTAATTCTGCCCCAGGAGTCGGCCATGTGCCCCTATGAGTCCTCTGAATGTATGCGCAGCGCCGCAGTCACTGTACATCTGATATACCTGACTGTATACACAAGAGCAGCCGTGTAGTCCGTGTAACCAGGTGAAGTGGCGTCTGCCCATTATCCGACACAGTAGATGTATCCGGGGCCCCTCTGTCATGGGGGCACTTGTGGCCCCAGTTGTAGATAGGTTGATCACTGAGGTGCCCCTGAATGTCTCCTCTGGCTATACGTCATGTGTCTGTCCAGACAACCTGTTGTGTACACTGTGACGCTGGAGCAGATCCCATCAGAAGAGAGCAGGGGTCACGTCCCCCAATAGTTTTCGCTTCTCTCACGTTATCCATATACAGACCCAGCAGCTATGGGGGGCAAAAGTTACAGTTCCCCCCAGGCCCTGGTACCATCACAAAATCTTTAACAGGGTCCCACGTACAGTACAGACCAAAAGTTTGGACACACCTTCTCATTCAAAGAGTTTTCTTTATTTTCATGACTATGAAGGCATCAAAACTATGAATTAACACATGTGGAATTATATACATAACAAACAAGTGTGAAACAACTGAAAATATGTCATATTCTAGGTTCTTCAAAGTGGCCACCTTTTGCTTTGATTACTGCTTTGCACACTCTTGGCATTCTCTTGATGAGCTTCAAGAGGTAGTCCCCTGAAATGGTCTTCCAACAGTCTTGAAGGAGTTCCCAGAGATGCTTAGCACTTGATGGCCCTTTTGCCTTCACTCTGCGGTCCAGCTCACCCCAAACCTTCTCGATTGGGTTCAGGTCCGGTGACTGTGGAGGCCAGGTCATCTGGCGCAGCACCCCATCACTCTCCTTCATGGTCAAATAGCCCTTACTTTCAAAGTTTTCCCAATTTTTCGGCTGACTGACTGACCTTCATTTCTTAAAGTAATGATGGCCACTCGTTTTTCTTTACTTAGCTGCTTTTTTCTTGCCATAATACAAATTCTAACAGTCTATTCAGTAGGACTATCAGCTGTGTATCCACCTGACTTCTCCTCAACGCCACTGATGGTCCCAACCCCATTTATAAGGCAAGAAATCCCACTTATTAAACCTGACAGGGCACACCTGTGAAGTGAAAACCATTTCAGGGGACTACCTCTTGAAGCTCATCAAGAGAATGCCAAGAGTGTGCAAAGCAGTAATCAAAGCACAAGGTGGCTACTTTGAAGAACCTAGAATATGACATATTTTCAGTTGTTTCACACTTGTTTGTTATGTATATAATTCCACGTGTTAATTCATAGTTTTGATGCCTTCATAGTCATGAAAATAAAGAAAACTCTTTGAATGAGAAGGTGTGTCCAAACTTTTCGTCTGTACTGTATATGCCATGGGCCATTTATAATGCTGGTGCCTCTTATGTGGCAGATGGACTTTAAGAAGCTTCGGGCTCCAGGGCCTGGGTGCCCCTGACACCGCTGCTCCCCTGTGGCTGTGCCCCGACCACAAAGGCCGCCCTGCCACATGAGGAGGTAGTATTATAAATGGAACATGGCATGTGTGTGTGTGTGGGGGGGGGGTTACAGAGTTTCTATTGGGGGCCAGGAGCTTTTCTAGGATCCTGAGGATAGGTCATCAGTGTCTGATCGGTGGGGGTCCTACACCCGGGACCTCTGCCAATCAGCTGCTCGGGAAGGCACCGGCGCTCCATTGTATAGCGCCTGTGCTTGGTATCGCGCTCAGCCCAATTAAAGTGAAGTTACACTGATATTTTTATATACGTAAATGCATCACCAGGAATCGGGGGCGCTGGAAGAGGCGCGGGTTCGAGGAACAGGACAACATTTGATTTTGGTAAAATCACCAAAAAATAAATAATCTGGCCTGGTTGAACTTTTTCAGATATGTCAAGTTCATCCGCAGCTACGATTCCATAGGGAAGCGCCGCACCAGCACATGAACCGAGACTTGCGTGTGACCAGAGGTCGCCATGTACCGCAGCCACTGAAAAAGAAAATCGCAAAAAGTTATTTTAAAGTGCCGTTGAAATGTTGGGACGGTCTAATCTCGGCCACCGGAGAATAGCAGGGCGTTTTCCTCTAACCATCTTGTTATATACATCGTATGTCCCTTCTCCTCGCCGTCTCTGTATGTCACAGTAGCGCTCGGCGCCCCCGTTGCACCGTCGTACCGATCACTTAATGTAAATGTGGATCCAGATACAAAGCAATTGAGAGAGGAAACCGGAGGGAATGACCGCAGGGCGCACGCTTCGCCCCGCCAGGACTGAGGTGTGAACAAGTCCCTTTGTGGATGCCAGATTAACCCTTCTTCCTCTGCTGCCGAGGCTGCAGCACATTGCACTGTCCAGCCTCGGCAGCAGAGAGGAGGAGACTGGCGCCGTCGGGCCGCCGTGCTCATTATTTCTCTTGATGAAATGTCGCTTTTTTATGTTTTATTTTTGGCCATTGGTTTTGCGTTACTTTGACATCTCGGTCCCGGTCATCACACTGAACCCGCTCCTCAGTATATGTTCTAGCCCCTAAAGAAAGCGATGTGTATTGTATATTCTGTGGTATTTGTCGTTGTTCTGTTATGAGTTGGGCCCCTCGGGGTCTACATTCAAAACAAAAAAAAAAGCTATTAAACATATCTTAAATCATGAATAGGGGCGCTCCGCAGCCGCTCGACTCTTTACTTGTCTCTGTCACAATGTACGGCAAAGGGGAAGATCTATATGGTCTGGAGACGCGAAATCACCCTGCTCTGTACGGTCACTGTCCGCAGGTCCTCGGACATGATATCACCCTGCACCGTACGGTCACTGTCCGCAGGTCCTCGGACATGATATCACGCTCCACCGTACAGTCACTGTCCGCAGGTCCTCGGACATGATATCACCCTGCACCGTACAGTCACTGTCCGCAGGTCCTCGGACATGATATCACCATGCACCGTACAGTCACTGTCCGCAGGTCCTCGGACATGATATCACCCTGCACCGTACGGTCACTGTCCGCAGGTTCTCGGACATGATATCACACTGCACCGTACGGTCACTGTCCGCAGGTTCTCGGACATGATATCACGCTCCACCGTACGGTCACTGTCCGCAGGTCCTCGGACATGATATCACCATGCACCGTACAGTCACTGTCCGCAGGTCCTCGGACATGATATCACGCTGCACCGTACAGTCACTGTCCGCAGGTCCTCGGACATGATATCACCCTGCACCGTACGGTCACTGTCCGCAGGTCCTCGGACATGATATCACCCTGCACCGTACGGTCACTGTCCGCAGGTCCTCGGACATGATATCACGCTCCACCGTACAGTCACTGTCCGCAGGTCCTCGGACATGATATCACACTGCACCGTATGGTCACTGTCCGCAGATCCTCGGACATGATATCACGCTGCACTGTACGGTCACTGTCCGCAGGTCCTCGGACATGATATCACCATGCACCGTACAGTCACTGTCCGCAGGTCCTCGGACATGATATCACGCTGCACCGTACAGTCACTGTCCGCAGGTCCTCGGACATGATATCACCCTGCACCGTACGGTCACTGTCCGCAGGTCCTCGGACATGATATCACACTGCACCGTATGGTCACTGTCCGCAGGTCCTCGGACATGATATCACGCTGCACTGTACGGTCACTGTACGCAGGTCCTCGGACATGATATCACCCTGCACCGTACGGTCACTGTCCGCAGGTTCTCGGACATGATATCACCCTGCACCGTACGGTCACTGTCCGCAGGTTCTCGGACATGATATCACGCTCCACCGTACGGTCACTGTCCGCAGGTTCTCGGATATGATATCACGCTGCACCATACAGTCACTGTCCGCAGGTTCTCGGACATGATATCACGCTGCACCGTACAGTCACTGTCCGCAGGTCCTCGGACATGATATCACACTGCATCGTACGGTCACTGTCCGCAGGTCCTCGGATATGATATCACGCTGCACCATACAGTCACTGTCCGCAGGTTCTCGGACATGATATCACGCTGCACCGTACAGTCACTGTCCGCAGGTCCTCGGACATGATATCACACTGCATCGTACGGTCACTGTCCGCAGGTCCTCGGACATGATATCACCCTGCACCGTACGGTCACTTTCCGCAGGTTCTCGGACATGATATCACGCTCCACCGTACGGTCACTGTCCGCAGGTCCTCGGACATGATATCACGCTGCACCGTACGGTCACTGTCCGCAGGTTCTCAGACATGATATCACGCTCCACCGTACGGTCACTGTCCGCAGGTCCTCGGACATGATATCACCCTGCACTGTACAGTCACTGTCCGCAGGTTCTCGGACATATCACGCTGCATTGTACGGTCACTGTCCGCAGGTCCTCGGACATGATATCACCCTGCACCGTACAGTCACTGTCCTCAGGTTCTTGGACATGATATCACGTTGCACCGTACGGTCACTGTCCGCAGGTCCTCGGACATGATATCACCATGCACCGTACAGTCACTGTCCGCAGGTCCTCGGACGTGAAATCACCCTGCACCGTACGGTCACTGTCCGCAGGTCCTCGGACATGATATTACCCTGCACCGTACGGTCACTGTCCGCAGGTTCTCGGACATGATATCACGCTCCACCGTACGGTCACTGTCCGCAGGTCCTCGGACACGATATCACGCTGCACCGTACAGTCACTGTCCGCAGGTCCTCGGACATGATATCACGTTGCACCGTACAGTCACTGTCCGCAGGTCCTCGGACATGATATCACCATGCACCGTACAGTCACTGTCCGCAGGTCCTCGGACATGATATCACCATGCACCGTACAGTCACTGTCCGCAGGTCCTCGGACGTGAAATCACCCTGCACCGTACGGTCACTGTCCGCAGGTCCTCGGACATGATATCACCCTGCACCGTACGGTCACTGTCCGCAGGTTCTCGGACATGATATCACGCTCCACCGTACGGTCACTGTCCGCAGGTCCTCGAACATGATATCACGCTGCACCGTACGGTCACTGTCCGCAGGTCCTCGGACATGATATCACGCTCCACCGTACGGTCACTGTCCGCAGGTCCTCGGACATGATATCACGCTGCACCGTGCGGTCACTGTCCGCAGGTCCTCGGACATGATATCACGCTCTACCGTATGGTCACTGTCCGCAGGTCCTCGGACATGATATCACGCTCTACCGTATGGTCACTGTCCGCAGGTCCTCGGACATGATATCACGCTCTACCGTATGGTCACTGTCTGCAGGTTCTCGGACATGATATCACACTGCACCGTACGGTCACTGTCCGCAGGTCCTCGGACATGATATCACCCTGCACCGTGCGGTCACTGTCCGCAGGTCCTCAGACATGATATCACACTGCACCGTACGGTCACTGTCCGCAGGTCCTCAGACATGATATCACGCTGCACCGTACAGTCACTGTCCGCAGGTCCTCGGACATGATATCACGTTGCACCGTACGGTCACTTTCCGCAGGTTCTCGGACATGATATCACGCTGCACCGTACAGTCACTGTCCGCAGGTCCTCGGACATGATATCACACTGCACCGTACGGTCACTGTCCGCAGGTCCTCGGACATGATATCACCCTGCACCGTACAGTCACTGTCCGCAGGTCCTCGGACATGATATCACGCTGCACCATACAGTCACTGTCCGCAGGTCCTCGGACATGATATCACCCTGCACTGTACAGTCACTGTCCGCAGGTCCTCGGACATGATATCACACTGCACCGTACGGTCACTGTCCGCAGGTCCTCAGACATGATATCACGCTGCACCGTACAGTCACTGTCCGCAGGTCCTCGGACATGATATCACGTTGCACCGTACGGTCACTTTCCGCAGGTTCTCGGACATGATATCACACTGCACCGTACGGTCACTGTCCGCAGGTCCTCGGACATGATATCACGCTCCACCGTACGGTCACTGTCTGCAGGTCCTCGGACATGATATCACGCTGCACCGTACAGTCACTGTCCGCAGGTCCTCGGACATGATATCACGCTCCACCGTACGGTCCCTGTCCGCAGGTCCTCGGACATATCACGCTCCACCGTACAGTCACTGTCCGCAGGTTCTCGGACATGATATCACCCTGCACCGTACGGTCACTGTCCGCAGGTCCTCGGACATGATATCACGCTGCACCGTACAGTCACTGTCCGCAGGTCCTCGGACATGATATCACGCTGCACCGTACGGTCACTGTCCGCAGGTCCTCGGACATGATATCACCCTGCACCGTGCGGTCACTGTCCGCAGGTCCTCGGACATGATATCACGTTGCACCGTACGGTCACTTTCCGCAGGTTCTCGGACATGATATCACACTGCACCGTACGGTCACTGTCCGCAGGTCCTCGGACATGATATCACGCTCCACCGTACGGTCACTGTCTGCAGGTCCTCGGACATGATATCACGCTGCACCGTACAGTCACTGTCCGCAGGTCCTCGGACATGATATCACGCTCCACCGTACGGTCCCTGTCCGCAGGTCCTCGGACATATCACGCTCCACCGTACAGTCACTGTCCGCAGGTTCTCGGACATGATATCACCCTGCACCGTACGGTCACTGTCCGCAGGTCCTCGGACATGATATCACGCTGCACCGTACAGTCACTGTCCGCAGGTCCTCGGACATGATATCACGCTGCACCGTACGGTCACTGTCCGCAGGTCCTCGGACATGATATCACCCTGCACCGTGCGGTCACTGTCCGCAGGTTCTCGGACATGATATCACGCTCCACCGTACGGTCACTGTCTGCAGGTTCTCGGACGCAGAGGCCACTCCATCAGGGGAATCCACTCCCCCCATTTCTGAGCACACCTGATGAAGGGGCCTCCGTGCTGCGACAGTCTGCAGATACTAAAGGTGTCGCTGCTATGACGGTTTTATATCACTTGGTCACCAAATCAGCGAAGAGAAAAGCAGCAGAAATCACTGCTTTGTGTGAGAGCTTTTACTGGTTCTTTAGGCTACCTGCAGAACGGAACGGGCGGCCCATTGTAGACATGCCTATTCTTGTCCGCAAAACAGACGAATAGGACATGTTTTTTTTTTTTGCGGGGCCACGGAACGGAGCAACGGAAGTGAATGGGTCCGCACCCGAGCTGCAAAAACTGCGACTCGGATGCGGACCCGAACTACGGTCGTAAGGCCTCATGCAAACGACCGTATTTTGTTTCCTTGTCCATTCCGTTTTTTTGCTGATAGGATGCAGACCCATTCATTTCAATGGGTCCACAAAAAATGCGGACAGCACACCGTGTGCTGTCCACATCAGTATGTCCGTTCCGTAGCCCCGCAAAAAAATTGTGTATGTCCTATTTTTTTCTAGTTTGCGGACAAGGATAGGCATTATTACAATCGATCTGCAAAAAAACGGATCGTCATAAGGCCTCATGCACACGACCGTAGTTCGGGTCCACATCTGAGCCGCAGTTTTTGCGGCTCAGGTGCGGACCAATTCACTTCAATGCTGTCCGCATCCGTTGCTCCGTTCCGTGGCCCCGCAAAAAAAAATATAAGATGTCCTATTCTTGTCCATTTTCGCGGACAAAAGGCATGTCTACAATGGGCCGCCTGTTCCGTTCCGCAAATTGCGGAAGGCACACGGGCGGCTTCCGTTTTTTGCGGATCCGTGGTTTGCGGACCGCAAAAAACAACAGTTGTGTGCTACATGTGTCTTAAGGCTACATGCACACTACTGTATGTGTTTTGCGGTCCGGATCCGCAAAAAAAAAACAGATGACGTCCATATGCCATCCTTTTTTTTTGCGGATCCATTGTAACAATGCCTAAAACGGACAAGAATAGGAGAAGATAGATCATCAGTTTAAACAAACTGCAGAACCCCTTTAACGAGAACCCATCAGCCAACATGTCGGTGCTGGTAAATCCTTATATCTTCATTAAGGGCTTGTTCACACGACCGCGTGAAGCCCGTGCCCGTGCTGTGGACCGCAAATTGCAGGTGGGGCAGCCACGTGGGGATCACAGACCTATTCACTTGAATGGGTCTGCGATCCGTCCGTTCCGCAAAAAGATAGAGCAAGAGGCACGGAACGGAACCCTAGAAAGCACTCCGTAAAGTTCCGTGCTTCCATTCCACATCTCTGGATTTGCGGACCCATTGAAGTGAATGGGTCCGCATCCGTGATGCGGAAGGCACACGGAACGGTGCCCGTGTATTGCGGATCCGCAAATGCGGCAACGGGCAGCACACGTTCGTGTGAATGAGCCCTACATAACAATACTGGAGCATCTCTTCTTATAAGGCCTTTTTCACACGGGCGTGTGCGCCCCATTGCCGTATTGCGGACCGCATTTGCGGATCCGCAATACACGGGTGTCGTTCCGTGGGCATTCCGGAGGTGCGGAATGGAAGCACGGAACGGAACCCAACGGAAGCACTACGGAGAACATGTCCTATCTTTTTGCGGAACGGCCGGATCGCGGACCCATTCAATTGAATGGGTCTGCGATCCGATATGGCTGCCCCACGGACTGTGCTTGTGCATTGCGGCCTGCAGCACGACCACGGGGCGCACACGCCCGTGTGAAAGAGGCCTAACTGCATTGTGCTGTTCCTTTGTTATTCCTCTTAGAAATGTATAAATTAACGGTCGGGTGTCACCAGGTTGAGGACATTTGTCCACTTATTCCGACATTGTCCAATCCGGGCTGCGGACCCATTGTAACAATGTCTGCACTTTTCCACAAAATGGACAAGATTAGGACATGTTGTATTTTTTTGTGGAGGAGAACGCTGCATGTAACAGCAGGTGATTGCTGGGAGGGAGCGCTTCCTACCCGACAATGGTCTGCCACACTGGGCCGTGTAATAAAGGCTTCAGACTCGTCTCATTGGTTTGCACATCAAAATATTGCACAAATGACCAGAAAAAAGTCGCAACTCCATCTCTTTATTGCCAAAAATTGCACAAGTTCCAACTAAAAACAGATGGTGACAATAAGCCTCCTCCAGGGCGGTGTAGAAAGAAAACTGCTTCTGCTCCAAATTCAGGCGCAATATACGGCGCACCAACATAAATACATCTGAAATAAGGCACAAAACAAAGACAACTCCAAAATTAGTCTCAAAATGAGAATGAGATGAACAAAGCGCTAAACAGGCGCAAAATCCTAAATGAGACTTAAAAAGTAGGACGGTCTGAAACAGCTTATGTACTCCTGAGAACAGGCGCAGACTCCATAGTGAATGGGCCCCTTGTACGTCTGGGCGCTCCGGGAGGTTGCAGCTCTGGAGGAGAATGGCTTCCTGGTCGCTTCACGTCTCATTCTTCTCTAATCTTTGGCAGGTAATTAGCGTTTTCTTGCAGCCCTGTTGACCAGTGATGGTCATTTCGCAATGTTCACCAGCGAACACATGCGGGCTGCCATCTTTAGTAAGGTAGACTCACCCGTCCGGCGATGCACAGGAAAGCCCTTACCTGTGTCGGGAGCCGGTCTGAAATCAAACGCAGTCACCGGGAGCAGGCAGTTCCGAGAACAGCCGCCGGGGACCTTCATCGGGCTCTTCTCTGAACTGCCTGCTCCCGGTGACCGCATTTGATTTCAGACCGGCTCAGGTAAGGGCTTACCTGTGCATCGCCGGACGGGTCTGACCTTACTAAAGATGGCCGCTGGCGAACACTGCGAACTGACCATCACTGCTGACTATCTGCAACACGTTTGATGGTTCTGTGGTCGCGCCCCAATGCCAAGAGTGCTGCCTCCCACTGAAAGAATTTTAACAGTTTTTGACTTTTCAGACTCCGTTAAATCTCTTTTTTGGCCCATTTTGAGAGAGGAAAACAAGCTGCCTAATAATTATGCTCTCCTTAATATAGGGTCTGGATCTCCTAATAATCCAATCAGTTTGGAGTTGGAAATATGCAGAAAAATGATGATGTGGTCAAAATACTCACCTGCCTAATAATTGTGCACACAGTGAATACATGTATTCAAAATGTACTGGAATGCACAGGGTTAGAGAGCTGACAGGCGCCTGCTCCCCATATCGCCCATCTAACGAGAGAGCCGCCCCGCTAGGGGTGGACCGAAGACAACGGGGCCCTAATACTGCACCTCCAGCTGGCCTGCTCCATTGGAGGCTATGTTATGAAGATGTTCTCCTCTAGAGGCACTGAGGAGACCTGGGCTCTGCGGGGCCACCAAGAAGACACTTTGTTTTGGTCAGGGTATTTATATATAAGGCAGAAATCTGACACTTACCCCGTGGGAAAGGAAAGCTTAGCTAAGGATCTGCACAAGGAGCCACGTCAGCGGAACCTCCAGGACTGAAGTGATGGCAGAATATCTCAGGGCATAGTGTGTCCTCATCTCCTCAATGTCTCCTATTTCCTGCTGCCAGTTATGGAGAAATCTGGTGCCAACCCCAGGACACTGCAAGGAGCCTTCATTCATTATACCTATATATACAGTATAAATAAAGCTCTAACATATTCCGCAGCACCATACCAAGATTGTCATCACTCGCCCATGGAGCTTACAATCTATATCCTATATAGATTCCACATAAGTAGGCTTTTGTAATGCAGTAGCAAAACTATGCGAACAGGCGGAGAACATACAAACTATAAACTGTTGGCCCTAATCCAAACCCAGGACCTCAGTGCTAAAAAAGGACATAGTTAACCACTGAGCCACTCTAACGAGGCAGAGCACCCCAATAAAAAAATAGATCATACCTTTACCACTAGAGGGAGCTCACTACATATAGATTATACAGCCACCACTAGAGGGAGCTCACTACATACAGATTATACAGCCACCACTAGATGGAGCTCACTACATACAGATTATACAGCCACCACTAGAGGGAGCTCACTACATACAGATTATACAGTCACCACTAGAGGGAGCTCACTACATACAGATTATACAGCCACCACTAGAGGGAGCTCAGGAGATTACTGCATACAGATATATACAGTCACCACTAGAGGGAGCTCACTACATACAGATTATACAGCCACCACTAGAGGGATCTCACTGCATACAGATTATACAGTCACCACTAGAGGGCGCTCACTACATACAGATTATACAGCCACCACTAGAGGGAGATCACTACATACAGATTATACAGTCACCACTAGGGGGAGCTCACTACATACAGATTATACAGTCATCACTAGAGGGAGCTCACTATATGCAGATTATACAGCCACCACTAGAGGGAGCTCACTACATACATATTATACAGCCATCACTAGAGGGTGCTCACTACATGCAGATTATACAGCCACCACTAGAGGGAGCTCACTACATACAGATTATACAGTCACCACTAGAGGGAGCTCACTATATGCAGATTATACAGTCACCACTAGAGGGCGCTCACTACATACAGATTATACAGTCACCACTAGAGGGCGCTCACTACATACAGATTATACAGTCACCACTAGAGGGCGCTCACTACATACAGATTATACAGTCACCACTAGAGGGATCTCACTGCATACAGATTATACAGTCACCACTAGAGGGCGCTCACTACATACAGATTATACAGCCACCACTAGAGGGAGCTCACTACATACAGATTATACAGCCACCACTAGGGGGAGCTCACTACATACAGATTATACAGCCACCACTAGGGGGAGCTCACTAGATACAAATTATACAGCCACCACTAGGGGGAGCTCACTACATACAGATTATACAGTCACCACTAGAGGGAGCTTACTACATACAGATTATGCAGCCACCACTAGAGGGAGATCACTACATACAGATTATACAGTCACCACTAGGGGGAGCTCACTACATGCACATTATACAGCCACCACTAGGGGGAGCTCACTACATACAGATTATACAGTCATCACTAGAGGGAGCTCACTATATGCAGATTATACAGCCACCACTAGAGGGAGCTCACTACATACATATTATACAGCCATCACTAGAGGGTGCTCACTACATGCAGATTATACAGCCACCACTAGAGGGAGCTCACTACATACAGATTATACAGTCACCACTAGAGGGAATTCACTATATGCAGATTATACATCCACCACTAGAGGGAGCTCACTACATGCAGATTATACAGCCACCACTAGGGGGAGCTCACTACATACAGATTATACAGTCACCACTAGGGGGAGCTCACTAGATGCACATTATACAGCCACCACTAGGGGGAGCTCACTACATACAGATTATACAGCCATCACTAGAGGGAGCTCACTACATGCAGATTATACAGCCACCACTAGAGGGAGCTCACTACATACAGATTATACAGCCACCACTAGGGGGAGCTCACTACATACGGATTATACAGCCACCACTAGAGGGAGCTCACTACATACAGATTATACAGTCACCACTAGAGGGCGCTCACTACATACAGATTATACAGTCACCACTAGAGGGCGCTCACTACATACAGATTATACAGTCACCACTAGAGGGCGCTCACTACATACAGATTATACAGTCACCACTAGAGGGATCTCACTGCATACAGATTATACAGTCACCACTAGAGGGCGCTCACTACATACAGATTATACAGCCACCACTAGGGGGAGCTCACTACATACAGATTTTACAGCCACCACTAGGGGGAGCTCACTAGATACAAATTATACAGCCACCACTAGGGGGAGCTCACTACATACAGATTATACAGTCACCACTAGAGGGAGTTTACTACATACAGATTATACAGCCACCACTAGAGGGAGATCACTACATACAGATTATACAGTCACCACTAGGGGGAGCTCACTACATGCACATTATACAGCCACCACTAGGGGGAGCTCACTACATACAGATTATACAGTCATCACTAGAGGGAGCTCACTATATGCAGATTATACAGCCACCACTAGAGGGAGCTCACTACATACATATTATACAGTCATCACTAGAGGGTGCTCACTACATGCAGATTATACAGCCACCACTAGAGGGAGCTCACTACATACAGATTATACAGTCACCACTAGAGGGAGCTCACTATATGCAGATTATACATCCACCACTAGAGGGAGCTCACTACATGCAGATTATACAGCCACCACTAGGGGGAGCTCACTACATACAGATTATACAGTCACCACTAGGGGGAGCTCACTAGATGCACATTATACAGCCACCACTAGGGGGAGCTCACTACATACAGATTATACAGCCATCACTAGAGGGAGCTCACTATATGCAGATTATACAGCCACCACTAGAGGGAGCTCACTACATACAGATTATACAGCCACCACTAGGGGGAGCTCACTACATACAGATTATACAGCCATCACTAGCGGGTGCTCACTACATGCAGATTATACAGCCACCACTAGAGGGAGCTCACTACATACAGATTATACAGTCACCACTAGAGGGAGCTCACTATATGCAGATTATACATCCACCACTAGAGGGAGCTCACTACATGCAGATTATACAGCCACCACTAGGGGGAGCTCACTACATACAGATTATACAGTCACCACTAGGGGGAGCTCACTACATGCACATTATACAGCCACCACTAGGGGGAGCTCACTACATACAGATTATACAGCCATCACTAGAGGGAGCTCACTACATGCAGATTATACAGCCACCACTAGAGGGAGCACACTACATACAGATTATACAGCCACCACTAGAGGGAGCTCACTATATGCAGATTATACAGCCACCACTAGAGGGAGCTCACTACATACATATTATACAGCCATCCTAGAGGGAGCTCACTACATACAGGTTATGCAGCCACCACTAGAGGGAGCTCACTACATACAGATTATACAGTCATCACTAGAGGGATCTCACTTCATAATGATTATACAGCCACCACTAGAGAGAGCTCACTACATACAGATTATACAGTCACCACTAGAGGGAGCTCACTACATACAGATTATACAGCCACCACTAGATGGAGCTCACTACATACAGGTTATAATACAGCCACCACTAGGGGATTTCACTATATACAGATTATACAGCCACCACTAGAGGGAGCTCACTATATACAGATTATAGAGCCACTTCTAGAGGGAACTCACTACATACAGATTATACAGCCATCTCTACAGGGACCTCCATACACATTATAATGCCCCCTTATGTGCCCTCACACACTATAATTCCTCTTTATGCTTCCTCAAACAGTATAATGCCTCAATATGTGCCTTCACAGAGTATAATGCACTTTATGTGTCCACACGGTATCATGACACCTTATGTGCCCCCCAAAGTATAATGCCCCCTTATGTGTCACAGAGTCTAATGCCCCCTTATGTGCCCTACACAGTATAAAGCCCCCTTCTGTGCCGCTCACACAGTATAATGCCCCTTATGTGCCCCACACAGAAAAAATTGCCCCCTTAAATGCCACCTACACAGTATCATGCCCAATTATGTTCCCCCACACAGTATAATTCTTTATTATGTGCCCTTCACACAGTAGAATGCCCCCTTATGTGCCCCTACACACAGTATAATGCCCCCTATGTGCGCCCACACACTATAATGCCCTTTATATTCCCCTCACAGATTATAATGTCCCCTTATGTGCCCTACACAGTATATTCCGCCCTTATGTGCCCTACACACAGTATAATGTCCCCTTATGTATTCAACACAATATAATGCCCCCCTATATGCCCCACACAGTATATTTTCCCCTTATGTGTCCCCACACAGAGTATAATGCTCCGTTATGTGCTCCTCACACTAGAAGGAGCTCACTACATACAGGTTAAACAATCACCACTAGAGGGCGCTCACTACATACAGATTATATACAGCCACCACTAGAGGGAGCTCACTACATATTGATTATACAGTCACCACTAGAGGGAGCTCACTACATACAGATTATACAGCCACCACTATAGGGAGCTCACTACATGCAGATTATACAGTCACCACTAGAGGGCGCACACTACATACAGATTATACAGCCACCACTAGAGGGAGCTCACTACATACAGATTATACAGTCACCACTAGAGGGAGCTCACTACATACAGATTATACAGTCACCACTAGAGGGCGCTCACTACATAATGATTATACAGACACCACTAGAGAGAGCTCACTACATACAGATTAAACAGACACTAGAGGGAGCACACTATATACAGATTGTACAGACACCACTAGAGAGAGTTCACTACATACAGATAATACAGCCACCACTAGAGGGCGCTCACTACATACAGATTAAAAATCCACCACTAGAGGGAGCTCACTACATACAGGTTATACAGTCACCACTAGAGGGAGCTCACTACATACAGGTTATACAGTCACCACTAGAGGGAGCTTACTACATACAGATTGTACAGACACCACAAAAGGGTGCTCACTACATGCAGATTGTACAGACACCACTAGAGGGAGCACACTACATACAGATTATACAGTCATCACTAGAGGGAGCTTACTACATATAGATTATACAGCCACCACTAGAGGGAGCTCACTATATACAGATTATACAGTCACCACTGGACGGAGATCACTACATACAGATGATACAGCCACCACTAGGGGAAGCTCACTACATACAGATTATACAGCCACCACTAGAGGGAGCACACTACATACAGATTAAAAAGCCACCACTAGAGGGAGCTCACTACATACATATTATACAGCCATCACTAGAGGGAGCTCACTACATACAGAATGTACAGACATTACTAGAAGGAGCTGACTACATACAGATTATACAGCCACCACTAAGGGGAGCTCACTACATACAGATTATACAGTCATCACTAGAGGGATCTCACTTCATAATGATTATACAGCCACCACTAGAGGGCGCTCACTGCATACAGATTATACAGTCACCACTAGAGGGAGCTCACTACATACAGATTATACAGCCACCACTAGAGAGAGCTCACTACATACAGATTATACAGTCACCACTAGAGGGCGCTCACTGCATACAGATTATACAGTCACCACTAGAGGGAGCTCACTACATACAGATTATACAGCCACCACTAGAGAGAGCTCACTACATACAGATCATACAGCCACTACTAGATGGAGCTCACTACATACAGATTATACAGCCACCACTAGAGGGAGCTCACTACATACAGGTGATACAGCCACCACTAGAGGGAGCTCACTATATACAGATTATACAGCCACCACTAGAGGGAGCTCACTATATACAGATTATACAGTCACCACTAGAGGGAGCTCACTACATACAGATTATACAGCCATCTCTACAGGGACCTCCATACACATTATAATGCCTCCTTATGTGCCCCCACACAATATAATGCCCCCTTATGTGCCCTCACACACTATAATTCCTCTTTATGTTTCCTCAAACAGTATAATGCCTCAATATGTGCCTCCACAGAGTATAATGCACCTTATGTGTGTCCACACGGTATCATGCGACCTTATGTGCCCCCCATAGTATAATGCCCCCTTATATGTCACAGAGTCTAATGCCCCCTTATGTGCCCTACACAAAAAAATACCCTCTTATGTGTCCTCCTCACAGTACAATGCCCCCTTATGTGCCCCCACACAGTATAATGCCCCCTTATGTGCCCCACACAGTATATTGCCCCTTATGTGCCCCACACATTATATTGCCCCCTTATGTGCCCCAACATTCAGTATAATGTTCATTTATGTCCACCCACACAGTATAAAGCCCCCTTCTGTGCCCCTCACACAGTATTATGCCCCTTATGTGCCCCACACAGTAAATTGCCCCCTTAAATGCCCCCTACACAGTATCATGCCCAATTATGTTCCCCCACACAGTATAATTCCTTACTATGTGCCCCTCACACAGTAGAATGCCCCCTTCTGTGCCCCTCACACAGTAGAATGCCCCCTTCTGTGCTCCTCACACAGTAGAATGCCCCCTTATGTGCCCCCACACAGTGAAATGCACCTCATATTCCCCTCACACCGTATAATACCCCCTTATGTGCCCCTACACACAGTATAATGCCCCCCTATGTGCGCCCACACAGTATAATGCCACTTATATTCCCCTCACAGATTATAATGTCCCCTTATGTGCCCCACACAGTATATTCCCCCCTTATGTGCCCTACACACAGTATAATGCCCCCTTATGTGCCCAACACACAGTATAATGCCCCCTTATGTGCCCTACTCACAGTATAATGTCCCCTTATGTATTCCACACAATAGAATGACCCCTTATTTGACCCACACAGTTTATTTTCCCCTTATGTGTCCCCACGCGGAGTATAATGCCCCGTTATGTGCTACTCACACTAGAAGGAGCTCACTACATACAGATTATACAGTCACCACTAGAGGGAGCTCACTACATACAGATTATACAGCCACCACTAGAGGGAGCTCACTACATACAGATTATACAGTCACCACTAGAGGGCGCTCAGTAAATAATGATTATACAGACACCACTAGAGAGAGCTCACTACATACAGATTAAACAGACACCACTAGAGGGAGCTCACTATATACAGATTGTACAGACACCACTAGAGGGAGCTCACTACATAGAGATTATACAGTCACCACTAGGGGGAGCTCACTGCATACAGATTATACAGCCACCACTAGAGGGAGCTCACTACATAGAGATTGTACAGACACCACTACAGGGAGCTCACTACATACAGATTATACAGCCATCACTAGAGGGAGCTCACTACATGCAGATTGTACAGACACCACTAGAGGGAACTTACTACATACAGATTATACAGCCACCAATAGCGGGAGCTCACTACAAACAGATTATACAGTCATCACTAGAGGGAGCTCACTACATATAGATTATACAGCCACCACTAGAGGGAGCTCACTACATATAGATTATACAGCCACCACAAGAGGGAGCTCACTATATACAGATTGTACAGACACCACTAGAGGGAGCTCACTACATACAGATGATACAGACACCACTAGGGGAAGCTCACTACATACAGATTATATAGCCACCACTAGAGGGAGCTCACTACATACAGATTATACAGCCACCACTAGAGGGAGCTCACTACATACAGATTATACAGCCACCACTAGAGAGAGCTCACTACATACAGATTATACAGCCACCACTAGAGGGAGCTCACTACATACAGATTATACAGCCACCACTAGAGGGAGCTCACTACATACAGATTATACAGCCACCACTAGAGGGAGCTCACTACATACAGATTATACAGCCACCACTAGAGAGAGCTCACTACATACAGATTTTATTACAAGACCCGGAGGCTCCTATTGCTATTCTCCTTCTTTACTCTGACCAATAGCAGCAAAGAAAAAATGAACATGTGACCAAACCCCTCCCCATAGTCCTAGTATAATAGGTAACTCCTCCTGTAAAACCTCCTCTTTCTTTGCTGCTGACCGCAGAGATAAGTACATTCAAAGCATTACTGTGACTATACTGTGTGACTATACTGTGTTGGGTTATATATATATACATATATAGTTATAGGCTTTTGTGGTTTCTTAACCTTTGTTTGGGGGAGCCTGCTGGCTCTATTTGTGGTGTGGATTTTGCCCCTACAGGTTGCCTATATCTTTATGGGTCTTATTTTAGCCCTTCTTAGGCATTATATATATTGCTGGCACCCCTGTACCCCTATCCGGGTACTTACTGCTTCTTCCCCTTCATATTGGCTCTTCCCCCGCCTGTTTCTGTCTTCAGAGCGGGGGATTTCCAGTGCTGCGCTTGACGCGGCGTTTTTTTTCTTTGATCTCTCCTGTCGGGGGATTTTCCCGCCTCCGGCTCTCTGCTTCTGAGCGCGGCGCCCGAGATCTCGCGAGATTTCGGGCGCTTCCGGTTACTTGCGCTCAGGACATCATTGCCAGCGTTTTCCTGCATGCAGACAGGTTGTACTTTGCCCTCTCCCTCCGGCGCTGTCCTTTTTCTCTGTTGGCTTGGGGCAAATCCCCCTGCCATTCTCTCCTTAGGGACATCCCATTATAGATTTCATCCTAGATCAGGAAGTTGGGGCAATACTAGGGCCAGAAGATGCCTAGGTCCCACATTAGTGATCAGGGCTCAGCAGAGGAGGAATTTCCTCTGGCCGATTTAACCCCTTCTGGGCACACTGATCAGGGCAGAATGCAGGCAAATCAAGCTCAGGCTTTGCAGATGTCTGTTTCAAATGCCATTGCAGCAGCTATGGGATCCATGACATCTGTCATATCCCAGTCCATTGCACAGGCCCTAGCCGCCCATCCAGCTACCTCTAGTATGCCGCAGCCCGCTACGGTTTCCAAACCAGCCGGGCCTGGGCCGCATGCCTCCAGAACAACCTTGACTGGTGATGTTGCCACCAATGTTGGCGCGCTTGGTTCGCGCAAGAGAGCCTGTCCGCGTCAGGCAGAACGCACGCGAGAATGGAAATGTGCTAGAGCACAACAGGATTGGGCTACCGACTCTGAGGTCGGTTCTGAGGAGGAGGCTATTGATGACGCCTTTGAGGAGGCAGAGCAGGATCCCTCCGGGGTCATGGAATCTAACCCGCTACCCGGGTGTAGTACTCAGAGATCGTTTGCAGACGCAATTCCTGCAGATTTGGTGGACCCCTCTGGGGACCCGTTATTTAACCCTGACTCGCTCCATCACCCGCGTTCCGCGGAATGGCTACCTTTGGACCATGTGTCCAAATATTTGGAGGCGCGGGTGCGGTGCCCTCTATCCAGAGAGGCCCGCAATAAGCTCAGGGCGGAATGCCCCAGACCGATCATCCCCAACAAGGTCTGCGATACCCCGTCTGTGGATCCGAAAATGATCCAATTCCTTTCTAAAGCGGGTTGGAACCCGCGTAAGGGCCTGGAGTCAGCCCTGCGCTCCTGCCAGGACAAGCTCCTGGACGTGTTCGGCCCTCTAGCCAAGATTTTTGATCTGGCGGAGTCAGCTAGGGCTGAGGGCGGTCAGGTAGACCCAGTAGAGTTGCGCGAATGGGTGCAGCGCGCCATTTGCATTACGGGAAACGTGAATACGTCCCTATCCATGGAACGGCGCAAGGCCATCTTGTTCAAAATTGAACCAAAACTCGCAAACCTGGCACTGACAGAGACGGGAAAGGAGGCTCAAGGCCTACTATTTGGAGAGTCCTTCATCAAGGACCTAGGCCGCTATGTAGGCGCTTTCACCGCCCTAGATAAGGCCCAAAGCTCCATGAAAAGGGTTTTCCATGGTAGGGTCTCTACCAGGGCCGGCAGTTTCAGGGGCCGTCTGTCCGGCCGCGCCCAGTACCAGTCCCGTGGCTCGGGTCGAGGCTCCTCACAAAGACCGGCTTTCCAGGAGCACAGGCGGGATCCTGCGCCTTTCTTCCCATCCAGAGGAAATCCTTGGAGATCCAGGGGATATAGAGGACAACCCGGTTCCAGACGCCCCTACGGTAAGACCGCTGCCCCATTTCAATTCTTTAAATGCTTGTGTAGGGGGCAGACTACGTCTCTTTTCTCAGGCCTGGTCCCGCATCACCTCAGACCAATGGGTCCTATCCACGGTCAGGGGTTTTCACATAGAACTGACGTCTTTCCCTCTGTCCATTTCTCTCCCACACCCGGTGGTGTTGTCAGAACAGAACCGCGTTCTGGTGGACTCAGAGTTGTCGGACCTGGTCCGCAAGGGGGCAGTAGAACCAGCCCCGGGACCCCCTTACGGGGTAATCAGCAACATCTTTCTGGTTGCAAAGAAGGGGGGTCAGATGAGACCCGTCATCAATTTACGCGCTCTCAACGCGTTTGTGGTTTACCGCCATTTCAAAATGGAGGGGATCCACTTACTGCGAGATTTACTGCAGATGGGCGATTGGATGGTCAAATTGGACCTAAAAGACGCTTATCTTACGGTACCGGTAGAGGACGCGTCCAGAAATCTCCTCTGTTTCTCTTGGCAGGGCAGCGTTTGGCGGTTTACGTGCCTCCCATTCGGCCTCTCGTCGGCCCCATGGTGTTTCACCAAACTGATGCGTCCAGCCATGGCCTGGCTCCGCAGTCGGGGAGTTCGCCTCATCATTTATCTGGACGATATCCTGATCATGGCTCAGGACCGTTCGGTGTTACTAGACCACCTTCGCTGGACCATGGACCTGCTCTCAGAGCTGGGGTTCCTGCTCAATCGGGAGAAGTCCTGTCTCTCTCCATCCCGAGAGATGGAGTTCCTCGGGTTCATGGTGGATTCCACAGCGGGGACCCTCAGCTTACCATCGGCCAAGATTCGGTCGATTCGCAAAGAACTGCTCAGAGCCAGGTCGTCCCCCCGTATCCCGTTACGTCAGCTGGCGAGGATAATAGGCCTTCTTGCATCATCCATCCAGGCGGTCTTCCCAGCCCCGCTCCATTACCGGGCTCTCCAGCGCCTGAAAATCGCTCATCTACGGAGGGGAGCTTCCTACGCGGACTGGATTCCCTTGGACGAGGAAACCAGGGAGGAGCTGTCCTGGTGGATCCACAACTTGCATGCCTGGAACGGCAAGGCGATTTTTGGTCAGCGCCCGGATTTCGTGGTGGACTCGGACGCCAGCCTATCGGGCTGGGGGGCTCACTGCGAGGGAATCACGACTGGCGGAGGCTGGTCAGAAATAGAGACGGGGTTCCACATCAATGCGTTGGAACTGTTGGCGGGCTCTTTCGCAATCAAGAGCTTCACGAGGGACACGGCCAGATCCTGCATTCAATTGCGTATGGACAACGTGTCAGCGGTACGTTACATCAACGGCATGGGGGGAACTCGGTCCACCATTTTATCACGGTTGGCGAAAGACTTCTGGGACTATTGCCTATCCAAGGAATTGGTGGTCTTGGCAGAATACCTTCCGAGCGTTTACAACATCCACGCGGACTGGAGCTCTCGTCATCTTTCGGATTCCAGCGACTGGCAGTTAGATCCAACGGTGTTCCGCTCCTTGATGTCGATTTGGGGACCTTGCTGTATCGACCTGTTTGCCTCGCGCCTGAACACGCAACTGGCACGATTTTACAGCTGGCGCCCGGATCCGGAAGCCGAGGCCGTGGATGCTTTCCTCCAAGATTGGTCCAGAGGGATCCTCTATGCGTTCCCGCCGTTCCAACTGATTCCGCGGACCCTCATTCAAGTGCGCCGGTGTGTCGCGGAACTGACCTTGCTGGTCCCGTTTTGGAGCTCCCAATCATGGTTCCCCCACCTTCTGGAGATGATGGTAGAGATCCCTCGCCTTCTCCCGACGTCGCCGACTCTCCTCCGCGACCCTCGCCGCCAGCCACATCCTCTTCTCCTGGACGGGACACTGCGCCTGCTGGCGTGTCGGATTTCAGGGGACCCTGGGAGGTCCCGGGAATTTCGGGTACAGCTAAAGTCCTTCTGGAGAACGCATGGGCCCCAGGAACCAGGAGATCTTATCGATCAGCCTGGGGGTTTTGGGCTGACTGGTGCTTGGCTAGGGACTTGGATCCCATTTCAGCACCTGTGACGGAGATTTTACATTTCCTGTCTTCCCTCTTCGACCAGGGCAAGGCGTATCGCACCATCAACCTGTTCAGATCTGCCATCTCAGCGTCTCACCAAGGCTTTGACGGGACGCCTGCGGGTCAACACCCTTTGGTCTGCCGGCTGATGCGCGGCCCGCGTATGTCTCGACCTCCGAGACCAAGGTTCACCACCACTTGGGACGTGTCTTGTGTCCTCTCCTTTTTGTCTGCTTGGCCCCAGAATTCTGAACTCTCCCTTAGGCAGTTGTCTGCGAAACTGGTCACTCTTCTCTGTTTGATTTCTTGCAAGCGGGTGTCCGATGTCAGGGCTCTGGATCATGATGCCCGCTCCTACACCCCGGAAGGGGTCACGTTTGACATTTCTAGGAGGACTAAGACCCACATACGCTCGGTCTCCTATCCGGCTTTTCCTGCTTCGCCTTCACTTTGTCCTGTGGCGTGCCTTAAGGAATATGAAGTTCGCACTTCTCCCTATAGATCTCGAGAGCTTCCACAGCTCTTCCTTTCCACGATTCGGCCTTTTGCTCCGGTGACTACTCCCACGTTGGCGAGGTGGATGAAGTGGATCATGGAATTGTCGGGCGTGGACGTCTCTCTTTTTTCGGCACATTCCGCTAGGGGGGCATCCGCTACCTCGTTGGCGGTTTCTGGGGCCAGACTGGAGGACATTTTGAAGTTGGCGGATTGGTCCAGTGTCTCCACGTTCAGGGAGTTTTATTTTAGACCAAGTCCTCATGTGTTTTCTTCCATCATTGATAACGTGTCTTAGACTTTGAACTTGCAATAGGAGCCTCCGGGTCTTGTAATAAAATCAGATGATTTTCCTATTTCATGACGTAAAGTCATGATTTTATTAAAGACACGGAGGCGAGTATTGCCCTCCCTTATTTTTCCCTCCCTATGTAAGTATTTATGATTACATGTCTGATGGATTGCTTTGTTTTGAGCATTATGTTTTAACTCTGTGAGTTTTTTCCTGAGTAGGTTTTGCGCAACCATGTAGATTGAATATCCTGTATTCAATTCGTCTCCTATCACTTTCTATTTTTTCATCCTTTAGGTTGAGACTGGAAGGTTGAGCAGTATTCGTTGTTCTGCATGAGGTTTTTGGAGGGTCGGCAGTTTCGGTTCCAGCCGATCATTGCAGTGGACGGGACGAGGACTATTCTGTCAGGACTTCGTTCCGGTTTGTTCCTGGTTCGCGCCCAGATGACTGGCGGTTCCTTCCCGTGATGTCCGGAATGTTTCGGTTTCCAGTTTCGTTGGGACTTTTGGGACTCTTGTTACAAAGAAAGAGGAGGTTTTACAGGAGGAGTTACCTATTATACTAGGACTATGGGGAGGGGTTTGGTCACATGTTCATTTTTTCTTTGCTGCTATTGGTCAGAGTAAAGAAGGAGAATAGCAATACTCGCCTCCGTGTCTTTAATAAAATCATGACTTTACGTCATGAAATAGGAAAATCATCTGATTATACAGATACCACTAGAGGGAGCTCACTACATACAGATTATACAGCCACCACTAGAGGGAGCTCACTACATACAGATTATACAGCCACCACTAGAAGGAGCTCACTACATACAGATAATACAGCCACCACTAGAGGGAGCTCACAACATACAGATTATACAGCCACCACTAGAGGGAGCTCACTACATACAGATTATACAGCCATCTCTACAGGGACCTCCATACACATTATAATGCCCCCTTATGTGCCCTCACACACTATAATTCCCCTTTATGTTTCTTCAAACAGTATAATGCCTCATTATGTGCCTCCACAGAGTATAATGCACCTTATGTGCGTCCACACGGTATCATGCCACCTTATGTGCCCCCCATAGTATAATGCCCCTTTATGTGTCACAGATTCTAATGCCCCCTTATGTGCCCTACACAGGAAAATACCCTATGTGTCCTCCTCACAGTACAATGCCCATTATGTGCCCCCCAAACATTATAATGCCCCCTTATGTGCCCCACACAGTATATTGCCCCCTTAAATGCCCCCTACACAGTATCATGCCCATTTAAGTTCCCACACACAGTATAATGCCCTCTTATGTGCCCCCACACAGTATAACTCCCCTTATGTGCCCCCACACAGTATGATGCCCCCTTATGCACCCCCACACAGTATCATGCCCATTTATGTTCCCCCACACAGTATAATTCCCTATTATGTGCCCCTCACACAGTAGAATGCCCCCTTCTGTGCTCCTCACACAGTAGAATGCCCCCCTCTGTGCTCCTCACACAGTAGAATGCCCCCTTATGTGCCCCCACACAGTATAATGCCCCTTATATTCCTCTTACACAGTATAATACCCCCTTATGTGCCCCACACAGTATATTGCCCCCCCTTATATGTCCCTACACACAGTATAATGCCCCCTTATGTGCCCCCACACAGTATAATGCCCCTTATATTCCCCTCACACAATATAATGTCCCCTTATGTGCCCCACACAGTATATTGCCCCCTTATATGCCACTACACACAGTATAATGTCCCCTTATGTATTCCACACAATATAATGCCCCCTTATGTGCCCCACACAGTAGATTTCCTCCTTATGTGTCCCCACGCAGAGTATAATGCCCCCTTATGTGCTCCTCACACTAGAGGAGGCTTACTATATACATATTGTACAGACACCACTAGAGAGAGCTCACTATATACAGATTATACAGTAACCACTAGAGGGAGCTCACTACATATAGATAATACAGCCACCACTAGA